>NC_068355.1:21304766-21480313 GCF_020536995.1 Dreissena polymorpha
ATATAAACAATATTAGGGTGACTTTGATACAGGGTCTCAAGGTTTCGAATCTTAGAAAAGAAACGTTTTTTGCTGTTTCTAGAATGCAACAATAATGACACAATCTTACTACGAAATGAGCGTAATATTTAGTCAAGTTTAAATCTGGGTCGTGTTTGTTCAAAACCAAGGTAATGAGGTCAATTCTTATCAAAAACCCTGTGGCTCAATCTTGATGAAACTTGGAAGAATCTTTATCTGACAATATCTAGCCTTAGTTTTTAGCTCACCGAGCACAACATGCACATGGTGAGCTTTTATGATTGCCTTTTGTCTGTCCTCCATTGTATAATGTCCACCGTCAATACTTGCTTTCTTACTCTCTAGAGCCACATTTTTTACAAATCTTCATAAACTGTCTCGGCAAAGTTTCACTCCGGGTCAGGCGAGGTAAAAAATTAGTCACTGGGTCAAATTATAGAAAGTTTTGTAAACACTTCAGAAGTCCCTTTTTTTTTTACAATCATAATAAAAATGCCTTATATTGGCTTTCGGGAAATCTTATAACACTCTAGAAGTAACATTTATATTGCTTCATTGTACCTTTGTATATACTCTAGGAGTCCATTTATTGTTTATATCTGAATGACACATGGTATGAATTGTTTTCTTATTATTGTCTCAGTGATGTCCAAATGCTAATGGTCCTTGAAAAGCATGGAGGCCATGGGGAAAGGGCAATTTTCTTTAATGGCAATTGCGAAATACTTCAGTTACTCATAAAAGTAATATTTTTAATCCATCATCATGAAACTTGCTCAGAAGATTTTATCTCAAGGTATTTAGACCCAGTTTGAATAGGTTCCAGTTAGTTGAAAAACATGGGAAGTTTCCTTATATTTAATATATTAATTCAGTGAAACCATCTTATCACTTTGCTAAATCTTTGTTGAACTTCGTACCGCTTCTACATGATGAGTTTAGCTCGAAATTTAGTAGGAGTAAAACAAGAAAAAGCATAAGGAGTGCTATAAGCAACACAATTCAGTAGACATGATTTAAGAAAGTCCTTAATAACAAACTCACAAACTAATTATATGTATATTTATTTGTTTTTTTTTTTCAGGTTTGAACGTATGAAGAGGAAATTTCCATCAACACGACCATCCTTCCCTGTCAGTTTTGGGGCCTTGTGTGACAATTAAAATGGCATGATGGGGCATCTGTACCTTTAGGCCCTATATCTTGTTGTTACATGTAATAGATTAAATATTGTAATACATGTTTTGAACGTAAATTTGTGTCTTTATTTGTGTTTCCTTTCTTGTTGAAATATATCATATCATGTTATGGTTATCACCACTGTTTAATGAGAAATACATGTATAGATATTATATGTGTTTATGACATGACATGCATGTTTGTTTCACTCCTTCCAGCAATCCAACTATCAATCAGTGTACAAAAAACAATCGGTGAACTAACGAGTAGTCGTTAAATGTAAAGAAAAAAGCCACACCCTTTGGACAGCACATTTTCTATCTTATCATCGTAGAGGGACGTAACTCTTCTTGAGACACTCGATCCTACAGAAATTGTCTCCCATGTTAGCACATTTTAATATTTTAATTATTCAAGAACATACCTCATGATCATGATTTTGGTATTTGAATATGTGATCATCCTTAATTTTAAGACAGAGAAAAATAACAATAGTTAAGTATTCGTGATAACACATTTATGTCGCAATACCGTACATTTCGTTGGCTGCTTTCCTTTTTAAGTTTGACATTTAGGCTGAAATTGAGTATTTAAAAATACTTTGCATTAAGCATAGCGACAAAAAAGAAAAGTTGACATAATTCGCAGATTTCTTGTAATCCAGGTAATTGATTGAGCTTCTGATTAACGTTCGCCAATATGTACACTTATGTTGAGATTCAGTAAATTCCTACATTGGTTGCCCATTGAAGACAGTTGCTTTTTCATAGCGCTTTAAAATCGATGGAACTACCGGTAAATACAAGCTTGAAATACCAGACCTATATAAGTGACCTGAGAGAAGAGATGGTCTGTTTACCTAACCAAAATATTCATTTGGCGTCAATAACGTTTACTGAACTGACTCGTATGAGCATATGCAACAGGAAGTCGAGATTGCGATAGTTCTTTCATGGCCTCGAATCGTTGTTTCTCTTATCTCGCATCGTGCTATCGTGCTTTCTAGTTGAAACATATTTTATTTTATTTTAAATCACACACTACAAAATATGGGAGGCGGAAAACTACAACGGGCGAGGCATGGTATGGTATTGCGCAAGGGGGGGGGGGGGGGGGTGGGGGGGGGGGGGTTAGAGGGTTAGGGGTCGGGTTAGGGTTTGGGTTAGCCTAAACCCAACCCTAACCCGACCCCTGATCCTAACCCTTACCCTAATCCTTTTGGGGGTTATCACCCCTGACCATGCCTCGCCCGTTGTAGTTTTCCGCCTCCCTACAAAATATACATAGAAATACAACTATTTTGAAAAAAGGGTAGGACCTAAAGTTCTAACAACATTATAAGTGGTCTTTCCCTGTTTTATTATTACATTACATGTTCGTGACGATAGCGTGATTTTGAAAAGGTCTATGTTACATGGTCAAAAGTACATTTGTCATAAGAAAACAAAGTGCGCAAGTAAAAAAAAAGAAAGAAAATCAAGAGTTGTAAAGAATTGGAAATAAAACTATTTTACATACAGTACAACCTTAAAATAGTGAAGTCCTGTCCAGGAAAAAAAAAAACACTATGTGCTACAACAACAATATGAAAATCGTGCTTTCTAATCATGTCTTGCTTTTAAAGATCAATAATGCGAGATTACGTTACTAACGTCGAGAATACGATGCAAGGTTGCGAGATTACGTTACTAAGGTCGAGAATACGATGCAAGGTTGCGAGATAACGTTGCGATACTAATTGTGTTTAGTTTAAACCTTTTTATTTTGCTCGATTGCATTGAAAGCATCAGGCTTATAGAAACGCTCTCGAGTCCGTTTCCTGGGCCTATAACCAGCACTTGGTGTCTTTGGTGAAAACCAAGAGAACGCTTCCCGAGTGGGGATCGAACCTCCCAATCGCTCTTGGCGGACACCTTATCTTTTCGCTACGGCGAACTTATATTGTGATCACCCACCGAGTGCTCAAATATTCGACCTTTTAATAAGACACGTGCAAGAACTCGAAAACATGGTGCTAAGACGAGCTCACGATGCAATATATCTCAATGTTGCCGTCGTGACCACGTGTTCTCGTACATCAGATGTCGACACTGCCGAAACAACCAGTGTACCAACAAAAACACCGCAATATGTTCACAATATATTTTAGTCTATTTTTTACCAATAATTGAACTCGACCACCAACAAAGGTTCTAAGCAGTTTCATAATGACCTCTTCGCCACTTGTTGAAACCAAATGGACCGTTAGTAAATTGTCTATGATAGTGTTGAAATAATTGTGTTAATATTTCATAATAAATGGGCCAAAAATGGGGTTATACAATAATGCAGGTAAATTGTGAGGACAAAACAACAACCGAATGTAGAGGAAATTTTGTCAAGGCCATTACTGTGAAAATCGTTAATCAAACGTGCTATTTCTGAGTTCTGGCAAGGAGAATTACGGCGTTTTCAAATTAGTGATGCAGGTAACGCTGCCCCTCTCCCGCTCCAATCGCAGCAGAAGGAATACAGTTTAGAACTCGCCTTTCGTACAAGTGAGAACACATATTCTGAATGATTTTAAATAAACTTCTAGTGTTTACATTCAAGTTATATGCTTAACGGTTAAGTGTAGAATTTTATTGGAATACAAGTTAACAGTGAAGTTATTATATAATATTTATTCGGTATCGCAATACAAGTATACTTAGTAGAAATACGTCTATACGGAACTCGCCAACCTTGTCTGTTTCGCTACTTTCGCACACACTTTTTGGAAAACGATAAAACGGTTAAGAGGAATACCGACGCGATTATTTTGCATGATACGCTAAGTTCACATTTCTCTTGTACCCATAACCTTGTTTGGTTGGTTGAATGCTGCTTAACTTTCCTCTATTTCACTTTAACGGCAGCGCTATCCATTTGTTAACATTATTTGAAGTTAAGTAAATTAAGTAATACTGGTATGGCAATGGTCTAGTCCAATAGTGAGCTGCGTCATGCGAAAATGGGTCTTATGCAATTTGCGCCCAAGACACGCCCTCGCATCCGCGCATTATAGTACGGTGCTACCTTGTCCGTTATGGCGTCACGAAAGGTTACGTGGTCTAATCAGCGGACTTGGTAGCTCCTGACAATACTTTGCGAATGCGAAAGTTTATGGGATACCAAAGGGGTCGAAACTTTAACTTCTGCTCGAGCAGAAAAAAAATGCTGCTCGAGCAGCATTTAAATGCTGCTCGACCAGCAAAATGCTGCTCGAGCAGCAAATTTACTGCTCGACCAGCATTTTTTCTGCTCCAGCAGAAAAATCCTGCTCGACCAGCATTTATTTTTAGATTATGGCATTAGCCAATCAGAACTCTTGTTGTACTAGACTTGCGACACCTTAAGGGTTTCGCGGGATGGAATGAGTGGGGAGATCATATACAATTTTCAGCTTTCCGGAAGCAAGGACCCTCTGGACGTGAAACATCAGCTTTCCAACACTATATGATTCCAGTTCCAAAGCACATATTGCATTAGTTCAATGGGAAGAACATAAAACGTCATATTTACAAATCTCTGAAAAACAAACAGTGCTAAAAAATATTTAAAGTAGTCATTTACTATTTAATTGATTATGTCCTCTGATTGTTGCATTTTTAATTTAAATATGTGTTCCTATATGCATTTATTGTTGTATTGACTTAAAAAACTAAAATGGATGCCAATTCTTAGTTTGCTGTCTAAGTCTACCCTAAAATTATACATGTTTCTTGCATAATTGAATTATCAAAAACTGCATACTTGTAAAGGCATTGTCAGAGTTATTTGGTTAAGTTAGAGACAAAGTAAAGCAAATATATTCATTTTTCTTAAAATGAATCATCCTCTGAAGCCCCCACTGGGATTCAAACCCAGATCTCTTTCCTCTGGGAAGGAAAGTATTCTATCTTGAAATACAAGGGCAAGTAAGAGGAAAATTTGCAATTTTAAACCTATAAACATATAAACTTAATTTTTCACATGAACTTAGAAACAACACAGACATCTCGGAATCTGAAACACATTACAGTTACAATTCAGGTTTTTAGTATTGTGCATTGTACATGAATGTTTAAATATTGTATTTATCCTTGGTACACAGAACTGCCTAAAGATGCGTAAAATACCAGTATTCAAATCTGAAAATATCCCATGTGTTTGTTTCACTCTGTAAGTATCCCTATTTTATTTCAATAAAGAAGTTTTTCCTTCTCCTGAAAATTTAACTAAATGTCAGTTATGCTACTTTTTCATTCAGCAAATGACATGTGTCCGTAATGTCAATTTTGAAAATTTGGTAAAAACAATATTTTTACCAAAAAGGTAGACTTAATATTATTAAACAGTTGATGTATGTCACCTTAATAAAAAAAACAAAAATGGGAAAGAAATAAAATGTTTAAAAATGTCAGTTACATGACATATAACATTAAGTAGACGATATAGCTTTGATACTTTAGGATACGAGTAGACCTTAACACAAATAGGATAAGAGTAGACCTGAACACAAAATTTACCCAAATTTTCAATTTTCTAACTATAAAAGGGGGCATTATTCTGTCAAAAAACAGAAAAAAATGGGTACGAAAAAAATGTGTGTACGAAAACAATTGGGTAAGAAAAAATTATGCCAAAAAAATATATGCTAAAATAGCTTGGGGTCTTGACCACCAAAACGGCTTGGATTTTAATTATGCTGAAATAACTCGGGGGTCATGACCACCAAACTGGCTTAGAATTAAATTATGCTGAAATAGCTCAGGATCTTGACCACCAACCTGGCTTGGATTTTTATTATGCTGAAAAAGCTTGGGATCTTTACCACCAAACTGGCTTGGATTTGAATTATGCTCATTGTTCGGGTTCTTGACCACCAAACTGGCTTGCATTTTAATTATGCTGAAATAGCTCAGGATCTTGACCATCAAACTGGCTTTGATTTTAATTATGCCGAAATAGTTCAGGATCTTCACCACCAAACTGGCTTGGATTTTAAATATGCGGAAATAGCTCGAGGTCTCGGCCATGAAACTGGCTAGGATTTTAATTATGCTAAAAAAAGCTCGGGTTTTTGACCACCAAACTGGCCTTGATTTTAATAATACCGAAATAGTTCAGGATCTTGACCACTAAACTGACTTGGATTTTAAATATGCTGAAATACCTCAGGGTCTCCCCCACAAAACTGGCTAGGATTTTAATTATGCTGAAAAAGCTTGGGGTCTTGATCACCAAACTGGCCTGGATTTTAATTATAATTTATACCGATATAGTTCAGGATCTTGACCACTAAACTGACTTGGATTTTTATTATGCTGAAATAGCTCGGGGTCTCCGCAACCAAACTGGCTTGGATTTTAATTATGGTTAGAAAGCTTGGGGTCTTTACCACAAAAATTGACCACCAAACTGGCTTGGATTTTAATTATACCGAAAAAGTTCAGGATCTTGACCACTAACCTGACTTGGATTTTAATTATGCTGAAATAGCTCGGGGTCTCTGCCACCAAACTGGCTTGGATTTTAATTATGGTGAGAAAGCTCGGTGCTTGACCACAAAAATGGCTTGGATTTTAATTATGCTGAAATAGCTTGGGATCTTTACCACCAAAGTGGGCGGGGCCCTGGGGTGGGTAATGTGAACATGGATGGTCGAGACACTGTGTTGTCATAAGAAATCTTAAGTATTAATTTGAAGTCAATTGGTGAAAAATGGTGCGGCAGAGGCCGACGCGTATTCCCATGCCGCATGTTTGACCCAGGGGGCGCCCCAGGGTTGGTAATGCGGCCATGCATGGTTGAGATTGACCGTAACTATTGTCTTAAGAGATTTCGAGTGCTTGACAGGTTAATGTAAGCCATCATGGAGACGGGTGGTTAATGTGGGTTGGTGGTAATTTAAAAGATGAAGTTTCAAAAATAATTATAAAAATAAAATTGGGGGGGGGGATTCTGGGGTGGGGCATGGGGGATAGTTTGGGTGCAGTGCATTGTGGTATGTCAGGTAAGTGTTGTTTTGTCAAAGTATGAATCAAATGTGCTCATAAATAAAGAAGTTATGGCAATTAAGCAAAATGTTCAATTATCTAAGTATAAAAGGGGCAATAATTCTGTCAAATGCTTGATACAGTTTTCTGCTCTTGTTTATAGATTGGGATCATGTTGGTAAAGAAGTATGCAAAATATGAAAGCAATATGGCAAAGGACATAGAAAATATTTGAGGTGGTATGCAAACTTTAACATAGATTTATCAATAATATGCATATTCTAAGTATAAAAGGTTAATAATTCTGTCAAAATGCTTGATTCAGTTGTCTGCTCTTGTTTATAGATTGGGATCATGTTGGTAATGAAGTATGCAAAATATGAAAACAATAAGTCAAAGGACATAGAAAATATTTAAGGTGGTATGCAAACTTTAACATAGATTTATCAATAATATGCATATTCTAAGTATAAAAGGGGCAATAATTCTGTCAAAATGCTTGATACAGTTGTCTGCTCTTGTTTATAGATAAGGGTCATGTTGGTAAAGAAGTACATGTATGCAAAGTATAAAAGTAATTTGTAAAAGGACAAAGAAAATATATGGGGTAGTACACAAACTTTAACATGTGCACGCTAACGGTAACGCCGACGTGATCAGGATAGCTCCATTATATATATTTCATATATATTAGTCAAGCTAAAAATAAGTGAAAATCTCTGACCTGTCTCCACCCCATCCCCTTTAACTTTTGACCCAGGGGTCAGATCAAAATTCCATATAGTGCAGGGTCGCACATAATGCTCATAGCTACCATGTGTTTAAGTTTCAAGGTTCTAGTGCTAATGGTGTAGGAGATAGTGGCTAGGACAGACGGACAGACTGATGGTGGAGATAACCACAATGAACCTGTTAACAGCCAACTAACGCTGCCAACAAAGCACAAGCTTTACGTGTCAGGATGCGGCACTATCTATACAAACTGCATAAGGAATTACAAGACGCTTAGGGTTTGAGGGACACCAAACCTGATTATGAGTCTTCCACACCTTAAGCATCTTAATAACCCTTTGCATGCTGGGAAATTTGTCGTCTGCTAAAATGTCGTCTGCTGAATTTCTAAAATTAGCATTTTCTTCAAAAAATTTTCAAAGAATACTATCAGAATAGCAAACAGTTTGGATCCTGATGAGACGCCACGTTCTGTGGCGTCTCATCTGGATCCAAACTGTTTTCAAAGGCCTTTAAAATTTGGTTCCCGCACTGAAAGGGTTAAATATACTTATTTGCTTGTGTACATGTACCTGATAATAAATTATTATTATTACCTGTTTTGGCATCAACAAGCTTTATCAATTGGCCCTCAAATTTTGCACATAAACGCTACACGATCAACCAATATGCCTTTTCATTTCAAGTCGGAAAGCAATTTAGCCCTTATTCGGCCATTATAGGGTGGAGGATCTATTTAAAATACAACTATTCCAGATACAAAAATATGAATTCATTTATTTAATGCACTTATTTTCTTCTCTTTTGCTACGAAATGACCATAAACCAGCTTTCCCAGTCATATTTTGCACTAGCAGATGATATTTCTTTTTTACATATGAAAGGTAAAAAGAAATTCAAGCAGCATTTTATAATATAAATTTTAAAATGCACTCAATCATGCACTTCCAAACAAAATTATTGTAATTCTGTTATTTATAATCATATTAATAATGCCTCATTTTTCTCAAGTTTATGGTTTACTATCTTTTTTTCCCAATTTTATGGTTTATCTTGATTATTTTCTGAATTCAAAAGGCACTGGCTTAAAAAAACTGTCTATGCATGTAACTGTATATTGAAATCTCTTTATGAGTGATTATAAATGCATGATAAAATTCTAACATGTTATGTAATAGATAAATCTATATTGTTTGTATTTTTTCGTAAACATTATTAGCCACCGTTGTTGTCAAACATATATTTTTGTTTTATTAATGACGTTGTTTCACAGATTACTGTAACAGAGCTACAGATAAGGTGGGCATTTGTGCAAATACCCAATGTAAAATTGCCGATTACGCATAGAAAAATAAAACCATGCGTTCCGAAACCCCATTGAAATTGCCGATTACGCATATCATATTTTTCCTTTGCATAACGAGTAAATTTGTCCCGGAAATACCCTGGTCCGAAATACCCGGATTCTTTCCGCTTTGTTCAAGGGCTTTCAGTATAACCTTCAGTACAATAATATGTACGGAAAAAAGTGTCTTTGTGACTACGTGTTATTGTTGTGAAAATGTCGAAATCGTGAGGCCTTAAAAATGGAAACATCGTATCCTAGGCACAAAGAAACTCAATTTTAAGATATTTAACCGCAGGCAACACAAAATCAGAAGCGGAAAATATAGTGAAACTAATTCTTGACGATATTATGTCGGAGGCAATTGCTGTCAGTGCTTACATTGTAAGAAAACTGGTGGAAAAAATCGTTGAACTTTTTTTTGAATCAAGACTGTATATTATGGATACATCTACATAATTACACAAAATCTCTGAAACTAATCAATTAAGAGTGGAACTACAACCAGCTTATTCAGATAAGCAGGTGAGAATTTAAGACAATGAACATACCCAATTTTAAAACAAAGGTACCCAATTGTCAATTAAAGTACCCGTTGTGGGTACCGACTTTTTTGTACCCAATTGAATATGAAAATACCCAATTGAACTCAAAAGTAGTGGGTATTAACCCAATTACTCAGAAAAGTTATCTGGAGCTCTGCTGTAACGTACAATCTTTATACGGAATGAAGGAGTTTTTATTTACAAGTACACTTTTTGTATTTTTTTGATAGTCTACTTAATTTTTGTTTTACTGTTAAATAAAATAACGCCGCACGCGTCAGACTAATGTCGTTAAAATCTAGAGTTTAAATGAAATTATGTCACACGATATACGTATAAAAATATTTAACTGCATGTCCGACTTGTCGTCATTAAATTCAAGTCGTCATTAAATTCAAGATTTAAAATGAAAATACGTCACAAGATATATGTACTTCATACCATACGAGTTTTTTAGGATATTTTCAGATCTGAATACTGGTATTTTACGTGTTAAACTTTAACTGTAATGTATCGCAGATTCAGAGATGTATGTTTTGTTGTAAAGGTCATTTAACCCAACATATCTCAGACACAAAGAGTGTCCAAATTTGTGCAAACAATTAAATTAAAACTAAGACATTTATCGATTGTCATTACCTGCTGTATAATTTATTTGTGTACTGACATATATTCAATTGTGGTGAAATCAACCGGGATCACCTTGGTGAGAATCTGGTGGAAAAATCACTGCACTAACCTGAGACATCAGTCTGTCATGATTGATTGCTCAGTTGTACATATTTTTCTAATTCTGGCTACCATAACTTTAAATGTCGCTTTTTATGATTTTTGACTGGCGCGACTTTATAGTTATGGACCAACCCCATTAGGAAAGTCAACCAGAAAATGCCGAAAAGTCGACAGTTAAAAAAGACCGGTCCAAAACAGCTTTTAAATGCAGTTATTGGCCCATATCAATCACTTGATTGGAAAGATTGACATTTTTCACATTTAACTGATACATTCTTTCACAAAATACTATCTTAAACATTTAAAATTTATCTATTCTGCTCTTACATATCGAGAAAAACAGCGATGTGACAGACTTTCTTGAAATGCGAATCTCCCGAGATTTCACGGTCATATGATGGTATTTCTACTTTTAGTAACATACCGTGTGCTCAAGTGTTTTCAAATTCAGAATGACATTTCCCGGTATTTTAGAATATTCTGGCTTGTTTTGTGAACAAATTGTAGTGTAAATACAAACTCAAAGTAAATATTTAAAACTACCCGATTCACACTGAAATCATTTTTATAATCCACCAGACTTGTTGTTAATCACAAATAATAGATTTCAGAAAACGAAAGTAATGTTTACAATTTCAGCAAAAAATGTCAAGGTCGTTCGAAAGTATCCAAATTAAAACTAGTCTTGGACAAAGCGACAATGGCGTCAAAATTGTGAATTTCAGACTGATGAGAGTTATTTTCATCTATTGTAAGATGCATTTGAAACATTTGAACCTTAAAATATTCCTCGGTGCAGTAATTTATATTCATTCACCAATATATGTAGAAATGTATCCAAGAAAATGAGTATTCTTTGATTTATAGCATGACATAAATATGTTACGACTCTGGTTGACTTTTGATACGGGGTTGGCTTCATCATACAGGTATGTCAATACTATATCAGTGTCCAACAAATTTCTTATTGCATGTTATAGATATTACATGTATGTGCACATGTATGTGTACTTAAATTCGGACAGCACGTTAAGTTGGAAACGTAAATAAAGCGTTTAGATGATCAATACGACTGACTCGTATGGTGTTAATCAATGCAATTGCTCTTTTTAACAACAAATACCGAGTTTCAAGAAATCAAGAGTATTAAATCATTTATTTACTTGTGTCCGACTTTAAGTTCTGTCCGAATTTACGTATTGCATCCGTATGTTACGACACTAGTGTGCAGTCAGTATACAATACAATAATTGTTTCAATAATGAAGGAACTGATACAGTGTAACGGTAACGATACAGCGTGTTTACATTATATTTTATTAAGAGGAAATGTCAATGCCAAATAATTCGCGAGATACCCCGGTACTTTAGTTGAAATTCACAACGAAACTTTTAATGGAAACTAAATGATCTCAATGATGTACCCGCTACGAAATTTTTATTTACAAATAAATACACCCATGCCAATTTGTGCGCGCTTTTTATCTGGACCAGGGGCCTATACGTTTGTATAGGTCCCTGTCTGGACAAAGAAATTCATTTATTAAATGTAGAACTTTGTAACCTAAAATAGCTGTACACAACGTGTGCAAACCGTCGCAGGTGATTTACGCAAGTTGCAATTGAACGGTCCTGATTGGGAGCTTATTTCATCATATCTTTAAATAGAATCATATGCCGAAATTCAATTGACACTTTAGAAAATTTCAAACGTTTGTGTTTATGACTCTCGTCGTCTATATTACCCTCCCATAATTTGGTTTAAAAAAAATTAAATTGGGCATATATGGGATTATTGATTAACAGTCGATCAATCCAATTATTAATTGACAATGCAAACTAATTAGCAGGTGTTAACCGCGTTGTTATTAATATTCATTTTCGGTTTCGTTACCGTTTTGAAGAATCCGCTATTGTTTTGATTTATTTAATGTTCGGCATCCTTGGATATTTAACGACATCAAAAACGTAGTCGCTCTTACTCATTGTTGCGGTTAACAAAGAATTCCAAACTGCGAAATGATGTTGCATCATGTGCGCCAACTATCCAACCGGCTCTCATTATATTATTAGCAGACGACAAATGTTGATTCTGATTGAATGATTAAAATGCACTCTTACTGTTTACGACATTACCGCAAGTGATCGGTGATTGATAAGATAATTGATTGCACTTTGTTATCGGATTATAAACAAGACACGGTGTAGAAACACATGGTCAGCGTGTTTATTCTACGTATGTCTGTCAATAAAACGGGCTACCGCTCTTATAGATTTATAGTAGCCCGGCGGGCGTCAGCTGAAACATTTCAGTAGCCCGATGAAAAAATTCTGTAGCCCCCGGGCTCCGGGCAATGAATTTGTCGGACACTGCTATATAAATTGTACACTGAAGTTTCTTTAGCTAATATTTTTCTTATGTTGACCGACCATTGACATTGCTGGGGTTTGTTGAGATAAATACTTATTATCATCAGGGGCAGGAAGACATTATAGACATTAAACAGCGTATCATTACGTAGACAACAGTTGCACAACTGTATGCGTAAAAGGTAAATCAGTATATTAATAATTATGTTGACAACTAGCTTACGTAGCAACGTCCGAAAATATGAAATATCCGACATCTATTTCAATATTTAAAATTCAAGATATAATGACTACTGAACTGTTTTACTTTAAGGAAAAAACAGTAAAAGTATGTTTTTTATGAAAATGAAACACAACAAACAATATACTTATCATGATAACGGCTAAACGACTTATTATCCCAATATAACACTGTCATTGAATCGCACATTTCAATTAAAAATTATTCCCCTTGAATGTTAATGCATATTGATATAACGAATTCATCAAACGTTATCAAACATGAGTAATTTGCATTGCATCGGATTCCCACAATATTATGTGGATGTAAATCGGATCCGGTTGTTGTTTATGTGTCAAGCTCATTTTGCCAGTGAGATACTTAAATTTCTTGCGTAGTAAAATCGGCTAGATTGAACTTTACCGGTACGCAGTTGTTTACCACTATCAAATCTACTGTAAAGTACACAAAGATACTTACATAATTCTGCCGTATCTGTCTGAATAAACATCCGCTGCACAAAATATAGACATTTGTATTAATGATTATTAAACACAATCATATTTTTCTGTGTTTATTGAATTAATGACACTGAGTTTCTTTGTCGCGTTACAAGATGGAGGATGTCTAACGCTGTTTGTGAAGTGACGTCACAATGTTTATTTGAGCGCGTGCCCGTTCCCACAAAAAAAGTTTAAACACAAAATACTCGAAAACTTGATTTTTCCCAGGTATAACGCCTACGCCAACAGGTAGATCGCATTCTGGTCCATATACATGTCAAATTTCAGCAAACGTGTTCGGCCAGTTTTTAAGGCGCTCAAATCGCAGTGATTTGCACCAACTTAACGAAACTTAGCCCCCTTTATCATTCGTTCGATTGAACGTCATCAATGATGACGTCCAATACATCACTCATTCCATACCAGAGTTGCGACACCTTAAGGGTTTCGCGGGATGGAATGAGTGGGGAGATCAAATCAAATTGAAAACCGATTATTTCGACCAAAAAATTGGGTACGAAAAACATTTGGGTACGAAAAAAATAAATGGGTAAGAATATACAAATGTGGGTACGAAAACGTTTGGATACGAAAAAAAATTGGGTACGAAAAAAATGGGAACCATAAAATAATTGGGTATGAAAAAATTTGGGTACGAAAAATTTGGGTAGTAAAAAAATGGGAACGAAAAAAATTTGGGTACGAAAAAAATTGGGTACGAAAAATTTTGGGTTAAAAAAAAAGAGTGGGTACGAAAAAGAGTGGGTACGAAAAAGTTTGGGTACAAAAAAAAGGGTATGAAAAAAAATTTGGGTACGAAAACATGTGGGTACGAAAAAAAATTGGGTACGAAAAAAATTTGGGTACGAAATAAATGGGTACGAAAAAAAAATTGGGTACGAAAAAATTTGGGTACGAAAAAAATGGGTACGAAAAAAAAATTTGGTAGGAAAAAAATGGGTACAAAAAAAATTTGGGTACGAAAAACATTTGATTACGAAAAATATTTGGGTACGAAAAAAATGGGTACGAAAAAATATGTGGGTACAATGGGTTCATGTTAAGGTTTTAGCATGGCGGACGCCGGATGGCGAAAGACACTTCATGACACAATGAGCTTGCTATGACAAAACCTCAGGTTTTGTTCGAAAACAGCCAAGCTCATATGCATAAATCAGTGAGTAATAGTACTTATACTCAATAAAAGCTAGGCACAGCGTATAAAATCAGAACCACTGGGCTGAATCTGCTGAAACTTGGTCGCATTATACATTATGGTCCAAACATGCTACAGAATGAGCGCTTCTGGACCTGACAGCGTAAAACATTAACCGATAATAAACAGCACAAAATGGGTTATTTTGTACAAAAAAAAAGTAAACTTCAAGTGGCATTTGATGACTTTTAGACATCAGAAAGTTGCAAATGTTTAATATTCTGCACACTTCGACTTGTTTTTTGTTTTTTTTACAAATTTAGAAGCATTTATCCTTGGGGTGTATATAAACCCTGTTATACAATGTCAAAAATAGCTAAGCAGCAATTCCCCTTTAACATTATTCCTTATATTTAATGGTATTGTTTAAAAAGATAACTGTGTATATTTAATCATAATGGCTCCGTATTTCACACTTGATAGGCCACTGGTGGGGCTTGAACCCAGAACTCATCTCACATTGTAAGATGCATTTTTCAATTAAACTACAATGACTGTATCGTGTGAAGTGGAGCCAACATACACCCACATAAGTGAAAAAATCATTACGTCGATATATTTGTCCTGGGCGTTTCCCAACATGTCGCATAACTGTTTACAACAAAAGATGTATACATATAGATAAATATACATACATGTAAATGGGAAAAAATGAACCATCTATTTTTAATTTTTGCTTCATATATACACATTTCCTAGCCATGATTTATAATTATATCATGTAGAAATCATTTTTAGACAGAATATTACTGAAACTGCAATAAACAATAAGATGGATAGATATAATGTTTACTTTATCTAGTACAATGAACAAATGTTCTTCCGATGCCATTTTCACTAAGGTATAGGTATTGAATCCTGATATATATACGACTAAAAATGAACATCTAATGAACATCTAAACAGCAGTATTTTACATGAAGAGTACTCACAAAACCACAACAATAATAATCAATGAATGGGCTGTCCGAAATCCGATATATGTACACTACAATAACAAGACGTTAATACAAAATATGCACGTTAACATTATTCAAGATATGAAAGCTAGGGCTGCAACAATATACCGGTATATCGGTATATATCGCAATACGCAATCCGCATATTGTATTGCGATATGATTTTCATCATACCGGTACGAAAATTTTACAAAAATTCATTCACATTTCGTCCAGAAAAGCCATCCGAAATAATGATAAAAAGGTAAACAAAACAAAGCAGTGTTAATTATTTTTTACGTAAAAATAGCATTCTAAAAAGTGTATTATACGGAGTAGCGTTGTTACATGGGAGCATTCATTCGATGCTTTTGAACAGATTATCGTTGAATTAATTGCGCACAGCTGTAAATGTTTCGTTCGATTCTGATTTGAGCATTATTTGTAATCCGAATTTTGGAAACACGCTTCAAAATTTGAATGCTAACGCGACAATAAAAAATTATAGCGTCAAATAAAAAGTGCTTTATCCTTTGTCTCAATAAAAAGCGCGCGAAAATTATACAGACATGTAGAACGTCGCATGGAAAGTATGGGTGTATTTTGTGTTGTATAAAAACGGGAACATCACGTCAGCTGAATTACGCGTGTTCAGTGGGGAAAATGCCCCGGTTGGACGTTATTTCATCACATCTTTTAATAGTAACAATTGCAAAAATGTATTTGATACTTAAGAAAATTTGCGAATGTTTGTGTTTCTTATTATTCTTGAGCACATTTATAGTAAATATTTACCAGAATTTGCTTTAAACTTGGAATTTATGGGATTATCGGGTAATTGGCAAGTTATAATTTTGGTACAAGTTAGCAATATATTGCGATATATTGCAATACGGGTTTTTGAACTGACAATATATTGCAATACGGTTTTTGGCGTATTGTTGCAGCACTAATGAAAGCAATATATCAAGGGATATAGGAAATATTTGGGGTGGTACGCACACTTTAACAAAGAGTCAGTGTGCGAATTTCACATTTGAAACCACTAGCCCGTTCGGGCTACCAGATGGAATTTTTCACTAGCCCGAACCAAAGTTTACTAACCCGAACTGTTTATCACAAGTTTTTAAAATAAGTTTATATTTTTGCGGTTCTGGGTAGATTTTATTGCAGGTAGGGTGTAATTGATGAGGATTGCAACTAACAGTTGATCCCAATTAACTGGAAATGTTATTATAATATTTCATTTTCAATGACACAATACGATTATAATATTTATGTATGACGATATTCGTCAATCAATACCTTACATGCAGTCAAGATGCAAAGGTTTATATCCAGTCTGTAAATAATTTTAGATGTCAATTGTCCCAAATTTGAAATCCGAAACATTTAGCCGAAAGTCTTAGGCCGTATGATAAAGCGAATAGAGGGCAGTGTCTCCTCCCCCTAGCTTACTGTTTTTTTTTATAGTCTTTCTAGGTCCAATTCTGGTGAGTACAATGTGAAAAATTATCAACCAGACCATCCGTAACATCGCATGTGTATTCATCATTCTAGATATTTTTTTATCAAGAATGTCGAAAATAAATTAAAATCGACAGATAATACCGTATCCGGAAACAACTGTCCAAAAACAATCAATGTAAGTCCTTGCACGTGAAATAAAATATGCATAACGTTTGACTGCCAAAACTGAAAACCAGTAAAAAGTAACCAAGCAACTACGCTATCAATATATAATTTGGTTGACATATTCTATTAAAATATGATTCATCAATAGATCATTACAAATCCAAGATGGCGGACATTTAAAACATTTGTAGACTTGTATGGTTTTCTGAAAGTACAGCAAATTGAACAACCTGGGTAGATCCGCATTTTATTTGCACGGTATCAAAAAAAAATTGTCATTCAAACTCTCGTCATGTCAACATAATCGGAAGGGTGAGGAAACGCGATACGAAGCTAAATAAACCCTCTAAGGTATGGTTCAAACGATGGATGAAAATAATATTTTTGAGCATTTTTAATTTCAAAAGTTCGAAAAATCAATAGCCCAATCGGGCTAGTACCCATTGAAATTCAGTAGCCCGAAACAAGATCAACTAGCTCCGGGCTAGTGCGAATTTCGAACATTGTAGAGTTATCAATAATATGCATATTCTACATGGAAAAAGTGTCATAATTCTTATAAAATGCAAGTGATACAGTTGTCTGCTCTTGTATTTAGGTTGGGGTCATGTTGGTTAAGAAATATGCAAAATATGGAAGCAATATGTCAAGGGACATAGGAAATATTTGGGGTGGTACGCAAACTATAACATTTGCACGCTAACGCCAATGCCGGGGTGAGTAGGATAGCTCCACTTTATATATTTCATATATAATAGTCGAGCTAAAAAGTAAATATACTATATTATTAACAACAAGCTTACCTCAATCACAACTTTAATGCAATGCTTATAACAATAAAGTTACAATGATATTTCATTGATTAAAACTAACTTATTACTATTGGTTGCCTGCACTGGCAACCATCTTTAGTATTTTGGTTGCCCAGATAAAGAATAACGAGCCCAGAAATATGTACATGTGTATATTATACTTTCTTTTAATAAAATAATAGATAATTAAATAAATTTGCTGACATTGCAATACTCAATGTTTGATGTTTTATTATGAGCCTGAATTTAATTATTTCCTATTCCTAAATAATGAATGTTATTTAACTAGTATTGATCCATGGTGGTCAATTGTTATTCAATTTTTATTGCACTGAATTGTTTTAAGCTTTAAAAAAAAAACAAGTTGCCCGGCCGGACTATCAACTTTGGAAATTGAGTTGCCCAGGCCAAAACTACTTGCCCTGGGCTCACGGGAAACCACTAATTTTCATCCCTGTATACCCTTTCATTTTCTGTTCTTCCATCCTATTCTCAAAATGAATTTTAAACCACAATACTTTATAATAACATTTGTATTGAATGCTAACCATATTATGACCCAAAAAACAATTTTACAAACCCGTAATCCAGTTGCAGCGAGTTTTTTTATTTAGTTTACAATTATCAGTGTTCTCTGTAAGACCGGCAGCGGGCCATTTCGCCGGTTACATTTACTCTAGACGCCAACTACTTTCCCCAAGTATATCAAGTAAAATGTCACAAATGCTTTAGTTTTACTGCATTGTTGCTGGCCATATAACTGGCTACTCAATTTTTTTTGGAAAACACTGAATTATGCATGACAAACACACAAAACTTAAAATCTTAGATTTGTTTTTAAAATAAATTGACACTTACAGCTTGTCGCCATTAAAATCCCAAGATTCAAATAATGTTCCACGAGATACGTCAACAATTGCTTAATCAAATGAATGAAAAATAAAAGAGTTCCGCGGTCGGAGTCTCGGAGATGACCGCATTGAAGCCGGATTTTTGATTTAAATGACAGGAAAGTACCTTTCGTGTTTTTGTCAATGCAATACTTAAATTACTGAAATATTGTTCAAAGGTCAAAATGAAATGTAAGTACTTTTCAAGGCATGAGCAAACCTTGTGTTATGTTTTGAATGCATGCATATACATGAACAACAATAACATTTAAGGTCACAAATATGAACTTGAATTGACAATTAGGAAAGTTTGATCTCAATTTTTTTATTAGCAAATTAGTAACATATTGTTTGAAGTTTCCATCAATTTCATTATCAAATGTAAGTGACCTTGACCTTCAAATGAATGACCTTGAAATGTCCAGTGGTTACTTACTAGTTCTGGCCAACCTTCATGTCAAGTTTCAAGACTCTAGGTCCAAGCATACCAAAGTTATAACAACTTTAACATTTTTACATTCAAGGTCACAGTGACCTTGACCTTCAAATGAATGACCTTGAAATGTCCAGTGGTTACTTACTAGTTCTGGCCAACCTTCATGTCAAGTTTCAAGACTCTAGGTCCAAGCATACCAAAGTTATAACAACTTTAACATTTTTATATTGAAGGTCACAGTGACCTTCACCTTCAAATGAATGACCTTGAAATGACCAGTGGTCATCTGTTAATCCTGGCCAACCTTCATGTCAAGTTTGAAGACTCTAGGTCCAAGCATACCAAAGTTATACCATGAAATAAGAACTTTAACATTTTTACATTCAAGGTCACAGTGACCTTGACCTTCAAATGAATGACCTTGAAATGACCAGTGGTTACTAACTAGTTATGGCCAACCTTCTTGTCAAGTTTCAAGACTCTAGGTCCAAGCATACCAAAGTTATAACAACTTTAACATTTTTTATATTGAAGGTCACAGTGACCTTGACCTGCAAATGAATGACCTTGAAATGACCAGTGGTCATCTGTTAATCCTGGCCAACCTTCATGTCAAGTTTGAAGACTCTAGGTCCAAGCATACCAAAGTTATACCATGAAATAAGAACTTTAACATTTTTACATTCAAGGTCACAGTGACCTTGACCTTCAAATGAATGACCTTGAAATGACCAGTGGTTACTAACTAGTTATGGCCAACCTTCTTGTCAAGTTTCAAGACTCTAGGTCCAAGCATACCAAAGTTATAACAACTTTAACATTTTTTATATTGAAGGTCACAGTGACCTTGACCTTCAAATGAATGACCTTGAAATGACCAGTGGTCATCTGTTAATCCTGGCCAACCTTCATGTCAAGTTTGAAGACTCTAGGTCCAAGCATACCAAAGTTATACCATGAAATAAGAACTTTAACATTTTTACATTCAAGGTCACAGTGACCTTGACCTTCAAATGAATGACCTTGAAATGACCAGTGGTTACTAACTAGTTATGGCCAACCTTCTTGTCAAGTTTCAAGACTCTAGGTCCAAGCATACCAAAGTTATAACAACTTTAACATTTTTTATATTGAAGGTCACAGTGACCTTGACCTTCAAATGAATGACCTTGAAATGACCAGTGGTCATCTGTTAATCCTGGCCAACCTTCATGTCAAGTTTGAAGACTCTAGGTCCAAGCATACCAAAGTTATACCATGAAATAAGAACTTTAACATTTTCGAGCACGCCGCCCGCCCGCCACCCCGCCACCCCGCCCGCCCGCCCGACAACATCAATCTATAAGCCGAGATTTTTTCGAAAAAAATCCGGCTAAAAAGTAAAGAAAGCCGGATTTTACATAAATTCCAGGTTGATAAACACAACAAGGTAAAGGTACCTTGTAGTCGGTGAGATATAATAATAATACAGTTAGTAAGGCTCGTACCCTGGGTACGGTAAATATACTAAAATGTACCCGGGAATTTTAACACTTAATCGGTTGTTGTCGGCTATTTTGTACAAATATTAATATATGGTCACATTTATGTCAATTTTCTGTTCAATGGCATTTATATTATCAAAACTCATTGTTAAATCATTAATGTGATTTAATTTTAAATCTTAAATTGTTAAAAGTCGCATCATTGTATGACGTCGTCAAGTATAATATTTTCCGCGACGTTGCACATTAACTTTTTACCGCCATAGATTTTTTTAAAGAAACATTATTTGGTTTGCGAGGTCAGGGGTCAGATCAAAATTCCAAATAGTGCAGGGTCGCACATAATGCTCATAGCTACCATGTGTTTAAGTTTCATGGTTCTAGTGCTTATGGTGTAAGAGATAGTGGCTAGGACAGACGGACAGACTGATGGTGGAGATAACCACAATGAACCTGTTAACAGCCAACTAACGCTGCCAACAAAGCACAAGCTTTACGTGTCAGGATGTGGCACTATCTATACAAACTGCATAAGAAATAACAAGACGCTTAGGGTTTGAGGGACACCAAACCTGATTATGAGTCTTCCACACCTTAAGCATCTTAACCCTTTGCATGCTGGGAAATTTGTCGTCTGCTAAAATGTCGTCTGCTGAATTTCTAAAATTAGCATTTTCTTCGATTTTTTATCAAAGAATACTATCAGAATAGCAAACAGTTTGGATCCTGATGAGACGCCACGTTGTGTGGCGTCTCATCTGGATCCAAACTGTTTTCAAAGGCCTTTAAAATTCGGTTCCCGCACTGAAAGGGTTAAATATACTTATTTGCTTGTGTACATGTACCTGATAATAAATTATTATTATTACCTGTTTTGGCATCAACAAGCTTTATCAATTGGCCCTCAAATTTTGCACATAAACGCTACACGATCAACCAATATGCCTTTTCATTTCAAGTTGGAAAGCAATTTAGCCCTTATTCGGCCATAATAGGGTGGAGGATCAATTTAAAATACAACTATTCCAGATACAAAAATATTAATTCATTTATTTAATGCACTTATTTTCTTCTCTTTTGCTACGAAATGACCAGTCATATTTTGCACTAGCAGATGATATTTCTTTTTTTACATATGAAAGGTAAAAAGAAATTCAAGCAGCATTTTATAATATAAATTTAAAAATGCACTAAATCATGCACTTAAAAACAATATTATTGTGATTCTGTTATTTATAATCATATTAATAATGCCTCATTTTTCTCCATTTTATGGTTTACTATCTATTTTTCCCAATTTTATGGTTTATCTTGCTTATTTTCTGAATTCAAAAGGCACTGGCTTAAAAAAGCTGTCTATGCATGTAACTGTATATTGAAATCTCATTATGAGTGATTATAAATGCGTGATAAAATTCTAACATGTTATGTTATAGATAAATCTATATTGTTTGTAATTTTTCCTAAACATTATTAGCCACCGTTGTGGTCAAACATATTTTTTTGTTTTATTAATGACGTTGTTTCACAGATTACTGTAACAGAGCTACAGATTAGGTGCGCATTTGTGTAAATACCCAATGTAAAATTGCCGATTACGCATAGAAAAATAAAACCATGCGTTCCGTGACCCAATTGAAATTGTCGATTAGGCATATCATATTTTCCTTTGCATATTGAGTAAATCTGTCCCGGAAATACCCTGGTCCGAAATACCCGGATTCTTTCCGCTTTGTCCAAGCGCTTTCAGTATACGTGTTATTGTTGTGAAAATGTAGATGTTAATGTTATACTTGTTATGTACAAACTGACTTAAAATAAAATTTGTATTTGTATATTTGTATACCATGTGCTCAAGTGTTTTCAAATTCAGAATGACATTTCCCGGTATTTTAGAATATTCTGGCTTGTGTTGTTAACAAATTGTAGTGTAAATACAAACTCAAAGTAAATATTTAAAACTACCCGATTCACACTGAAATCAGTTTTATAATTCACCAGACGTATGTTGTTTATCACAAATAATAGATTTCAGAAAACAAAGGTAATGTTTACAATATCAGCAAAAGATGTCAAGGATGATCCGACAGTATCCAAATGAAAACTAGTCTTGGACAAAGCGACAATGGCTTCAAAATTGTGAATTTCAGACTGATGAGAGTTATTTTCATCTATTGTTAGATGCATTTGAAACATTTAAACCTTAAAATATTCCTCGATGCAGTAATTTATATTCATTCACCAATATATGTAGAAATGTATCCAAGAAAATGAGTATTCTTTGATTCATAGCGTGACATAAATATGTTACGACTCTGGTTAACTTTCGATACAGAGTTGGCTTCAGAGTACAGGTATGTCAATACCATATAAATTGTACGCTGAAGTTTCTTTAGCTAATATTTTTCTAATGTTGACAGACCATTGACATTGCTGGGGTTTGTTGATTTAAAGACTTATTATCATCACGGGCAGAACAACATTATAGACATTAAACAGCGCGTCATTAAGTAGACAACAGCTGCACAACTGTATGGTAAAAGGTAAATATGTATCTTAATAATTATGTTGACAACTAGCTTACGTAGCAACGTCCGAAAATATGAAATATCCGACATGTATTTCAATATTTAAAATTCAAGATATAATGACGATTGAACTGTTTTACTTTAAGGAAAAAACGGTAAAACTATGTTGAAAATGAAACACAACAAACTAAATACTTATCTGTTACGGCTAAACGACTAATTATCCCAATATAACACTGTCATTGAATCGCACATTTCAATTATAATTATTCCCCTTGAAAGTTAATGCATATTGATATAACGAATTCATCAAACGTTATCAAACATTAGTAATTTGAATTGCATCGGATTCGCACAATATTATGTGGATGTAAATCCGATCCGGTTGTTGTTTATGTGTCAAGCTCATTTTGTCAGTGACTGAGTGAGATATAATAAATTTCTTCCGTAGTAAAATCTACTGTAAAGTACACAATGATACTTACGTAATTCTGTCGTATCCGTCTGAATAAACATCCGCTGCACAAAATATAGACATTTGTATTAATGATAATTAAACACAATCATATTTTCTGTGCTTATTGAACTAATAACACTGAGTTTCTTTGTCGCGTTACAAGATGGCGGATGTCTAACGCTGTTTGTGAAGTGACGTCACAATGTTTATCTGTGCGCGTGCCCTTTCCCATAAAAGTATTTAAACACAAAATACTCGAAAACTTGATTTTTGCCAGGTATAACGCCTACGCCAACAGGTAGATCGCATTCTTGTCCATATACATGTCAAATTTCAGCAAACGTGTTCGGCCAGTTTTCAAGGCGCTCAAATCGCAGTGATTTGCACCAACTTAACGAAACTTAGCCCCCTTTATCATTCGTTCGATTGAACGTCATCAATGATGACGTCCAATACAGCACTCATTCCATAATTTGCCACATGGTGCGAAACTGGTTTGTTTGGAAAAAAATGGCTGCCGCCATGATGTTTTTTTTTTGACATCTTCTGCAAGTTTATGTGACGACCTGTTTAAAGTTTAACAGCGACACTCGGTAAGTGCTTTATATTTTGTCTGCAAACTAGTCGATCAAAAAATTGTTGCCATTCGCTTAATAAGAAAATCGACCATAAATGTCTAACGGCTGTTAAAACTTTTGCGAAAATCACGACGATGACAGATAAGAATTGCCCAATGGGTGCGCAAGTGTAGGTTCTCTGTTTCTATCGATTTACTTTCTTAATGATTCTTAATAATTGCTTCCGACACAGGTGCCGATTGCCTGTGATTGTGCCTTTCTGGTTAACATTGTTTACGTTTCTCGTTCTCCCCATACATGTATATCTGCTGTCCTAACTTTTACAATTATCCAAAATATTATGTCTGTTAACCAGTTCTCAGTGCCCCAGATAAGCTGCGTATCTGCGTCTTTCACCCTATTAAAATGTTTAAAAATGCAAAAGAATACAATATCATGCGTATTGAAAACGCAACCAATTTGACTTTTAGTTTTACGCAAATTCGTCAAATTAACGATACAAAACTTCGATTAAAAATGCTTTGCTTATTTTAGGTATTTTCTCTTTGGAATTATTATCGTAACGCGGTGACGCTTACATTCAGCATGCTCAGCAAACGGTCATAGTTATTCA
Organism: Dreissena polymorpha; assembly: GCF_020536995.1. Classification (NCBI taxonomy): domain Eukaryota; kingdom Metazoa; phylum Mollusca; class Bivalvia; order Myida; family Dreissenidae; genus Dreissena; species Dreissena polymorpha. The sequence goes on from NC_068355.1 coordinate 21,329,999, forward strand.
AACGCTATGCGTTTTCAATCTGACCTAATTTGTCGCTCATTGTGCATGTATTTGTAAAGCGTCTGTACTTTCAGTTTCTATTACAATGCGAAATAAAAATAGCTAAGAGAGGTCGAAAGACGTCCAAGATTGTTGCGCCAAAATATCAGCCGATCGCAAACTTTTTCGAATCAAGAAAGCAGGAGCCAATAAGTGCCGAATCATTCGTGTTAACGATTTTGTTAGAAACTGTGTATACAGCAGTTGAGTTGACATCCAAAAAACATGATGGAAAGTCTGTGACTTAACAAACCTGTCAAAAGTATAAAAAGGCATGTCATTAGTTAGAAATTGTCGACATTTTTTAAAGTTTATATCATGGGCAGTTTCAAGGATTAAAGATATTACCAAACATCAGTTTATTAAAATTTATTATGATAGTTTACAGTTCTATTGAAGCAATACAAGTGTGCAGCGTCAACGGAAGTAAATCAGCAATTATTTTAAGGTATGCATTGTTATTACTCATTTCACTCTATATGAAGAATGGAATCACCCTATTTTTCAAAATCAATGGTTGAAAACCCTATTTCCCAAATAATTATCTGGGGCACTGAGTTCTCGAGGACTTTTCTCAATTTTAATGTAAATTTTTTTTCACGGAGGCCAATAAGCTTGTTCAAAGCTAACAACAGGTAAAATGTGAGTTGTGTCTGAATTACAAGTTGTTTAATTTTTCATAATTGAAATGTTTACAATTTACTATTTATTGAATAACTTGGCAGTGCATAATTAAGTTCTGGGATGTTATTTTCAGCTCTGAACTGCGAAAAAATTGCATAATAATTACATTGGTGGCACTATAATGAGTTACCTTTCATCTGTCCTTCCATAAAAATGTCTCTAAAGCAGACTTCCCAAACTTTGCAGAAAGAGTTTAGGCATTGTATTACACACTCATTTTAACCATGGCATGCTATTGTACAACATGTCTTGACGGAAATAATTTCGATAAAAAATATTTGCAGGAAATAATTTTTCCATTGCGAATCGTTTGTATCTTTTTATCTTTATTCTGAAATGCCCCTCTTAAGAATAATGTCATGTATAGCTGGTTTAGAATTAAGGATGATGATATGTCCTAACCGTATTTTGTCATGTCATTTACTGTACTTCTTAACCTACATGTATTTGAATATTAGTTTAAACCTCTTTATTTTAGCTCGATTGCATAGAAAGTAATTCCTACTTATTTGAAATGCTCTCTAGTCCGTTTCCTGGGCCTAGAACCAGTATTTGAATATTCAGTCCCCATATAACTACGCCCATATGTTGTGGACATTTTCATACAAGAATACAAACAGGAATATGTATTGAAGTTTGCTGTTTAAATTGACAGTCAATCGGAGGGTAACAGGTTTGTTTTTAACCAGAAGTGAGGAACTAAACACAATTTGCAGGGGAAAAAAATATCTCTTTATACCACTTAAGTATATTTGCATCACAGGAGCTCTGGTGTCGTGAGGTTGAGGAAACTAGTGTTGAATCTAAAACATTTAGCATCATGGACTCAAAAGTGAGAAGCCAAGTCAGACACCAAAAAATGTAAAATAATCTGTCAGATGTTTGGTCTGACAGGCTACGAAATTCTGTCAGACTGAAGGATAATTTCTGGATTCCACTTATTAGCATACATGATAATAGCATATTTCTGTTATTAGCATATAGAATGTCAAAGCACAGATTAATTCTTAAATTTTAATGTATTTTTCTTCTATTAATAGCATAATTTTTAACCCCAATATTCAGAATTCACTTAAAGTCTTTATAGCATAGAACATTCTCAGAATGCCAAGAAAATATGCTTTAAATTTGCAAAAATATGCTCAAATGCAAATGCAAATACCTTAGAATACAATTCCATTTGATAAATAGTTATCTTAAACATCAATCATATACAATGTTGAATTTAAATTTCACTTTGACGATCAATTATTAACAGATTTGACTTATTGTATGCCCCAGTTGCTTTATTTATGCTAAAATGTGTGTTCCTGTTAATAGCATATTCCTGTTATTAGCATAATTTTTGCTGACATGGTATGCTAAGAACAGGAATCCACTGTAGCAACATATTAATCAGGAATTATGGTTTGAATCCGTGAACTATTATTTTTAATGGTAAAAGAAAATCTCCATGGCGCGTTTTCAAAAATTCCTAATCAAGCTTGGTAAAAGAGCACACAAAATAGCAAATTTATTACAGCGCCAACTTCCGGGTAAAAATGATTGATTTTTTTATATTCCGTAAAGACAAATGCCGCATCATAACCTATGGGTGATTTAAAAAATAATGAAGCCTAAATAACACATGCATTTATTTTCTTACCATAAAGCTTGTTTGAGTTCTTTTTCTATCTTACAGAAGTGTTTCCATGTGATTAACTTAAATGTGAAAATTCTTCTCAATAACTTTCTTCATTAACAAAATATGTTGAAAAATATCCTTAAAATTGCCCCAAGTGTACTGGTTTTGCGTGACATTTTATGTAAAAGGCAATTTTCAATTCTATACTTCAATAAAACTTTCAGAAATATTAGGTATTGCCATCATTTAATGAATATTAAAATGCATATGCTTTAAGAAAAATAAAACAATGCTTCTTACTTAGGTTGATATCTTTTGTAGCAAGTGTTCAAAGCAATGATGTTCTTGTCAATTTTGTGCCACAATTTTCAACTCTCTTTAGGTATATTAAGAGGTGGGATCATATAGTGCTTCAATATTTATAGGCAAAAAGTGTCCTTTTAACCTGTCACATGTTTTTTCTACACATTTGTACAGGTATTTATACAATTATTTGTTCATGTAAATTTTGAACAGCTGAATACTAAATGTGGTCAGAATTTGTCCCTGTCACAAGTGTACATTTTGCAAGAAAGTTATTTTAAATTTTTCATAAGATAGAATTTTCAAGGTTTTACATCATTTTCTTCAAACCATTAATGCTTATCGCTAGATGTACTGAAAATTTGATGCCAAAACCTTGTGAACTTTTTTTGCAAGACGAATATCGCATTGTCCCAAGTGTACGAATTTTTTATGTTTGATGGACAGGTGATAGCTTTTAAAAAATAAACAAAGGCACTTATTTTCTGGAAAGAAGTACACAGAAGGGTGTAATCTCCAAGAGAAAAAGGTGGTGTCTTCACTCTGGGGGTTAACTACTCTTATTATATGGGTATGTCTCCATATTTTGTCTTCAGAAAAAAAATATAAGCATATAAATGATAATGTGTGGGAAGTATATTTGACTTTACCATAACATTATTACAAAAACACATTTCCTCTTCTCAAATTAATGTCAATTTTAATCAAAATGTTTCTCCAATTATCTTCAATGTTAGCCTGAAGTTGGTTATTAAATGTTGTACATGTACACTTGGGACACAAAATGAATGTTTTTCTTATAAACCTCCAGAAAGTGAAAACAAACTTACATTATAGCAGAATTAATGATTAAATTTCGATTTAATAAAGCATTCAAAAGTAACTGGAAAAAAAGCCAAAATAAAAGTTGAATATGGTCAAATGTCAAATATAATGGATGAAAAAGTCTTTCAGACACTTATAATTAAACCACGCAGACTGTCACCCTTGTGGTACAATTCCTACACATCTAAACTAAAAACCATTTTAAAACTTTCGATAAACAACGGTACAGCACTTATTATTATTTCATTCATTTTTAATGACACATTACCAAAATATATAGAGGATATATTGTATTACAGAGGAAGGTCAAGTAAGAGGACATCGTGTTTAATGTATAAAGTATAAAAAGAACAAGGTCTAATTTATAAAGAACAAGGTCCAATATATAGAGAATATAATGTTTAAGGTCTAAATAAAGAACAGTGAATTATATGTGTCTTGTTCTGAGAAAACTGGGCTTAATTCATGTGCGGAAAGTCTCGTCCCTGATTAGCCTGTGCAGACTGCACAGGCTAATCAGAGCCGAGACTTTCCGCTTTTATGGTATTTTTAGTTTGAAGGAAGTCCCTTCTTACCGAAAATCAAGTTTAAGCGGAAAGTGTCGTCCCTGATAAGCTGGTGCGGACTGCACAGGCTAATCTGGAACGACACTTTACGCACATGAATTTAGCCCAGTTTTATCAGAACAAGACACATATTATAGAAAGCGAGGTCAAATATTATAAAAACAAATATAAACATGTATTTGTATACAGAACCATGTTCAATATTTATAGAAAAGCGTCCAATATATAGAGAACACAATATTAGATCAACTTCAAGTATAGAGAGCAATGTCTTATATATAGATATCAAATTCCAACATATAGAAGAGGCATAATGTCTTATATTTAAAGATCAAGGTCAATGCCATAGAGAACAATGTTTAATATGTAGAGAACATCATTTGATATTTAGAGAACAAGGTATGCTATCAATTTGTATAGAGAACAATGCCCAGCATATAGATCTCCAGCATATAGAGAGCAATGTATAATAGATCTTTATTATATAGAACAAGATAAATTATGAAACCAAAGTCAAATATATACAACTATGTGAAAAATATTGAAAACCAGGTCAAATGTATCTACAATTTGTGAAATATATGTGTTTTTTTATGGAAAATACAGATCTATGACACTGCATAATTATGGAGATTCCTTATGCCTCTGATATCCCATCGGTTATAAACATATTTAGCGCCACAAAAATACCTCAAATGAAATACATATAAAAGTTATGCTATTTTTCTTCAGATTTTCATCCATTTTGAAAATGTCCCAAGTGTACAGATTTGGCCTTAAATCATGCTAGATCGTTTCAGCAAACAATTCAAGTTCCCTGTAACTTATCTTATAATTTTATAAGAATATTTTATGCCAATTTAATTTGTATTCTATATTACTGACTGTTTGGGTATTTCTTAGAATAAATGATAACTAAGGTTGTCAAGTACAAATAACCTTAAATCTCTAAACATCAACCTTAAATCATCAAACGGACACAGAACATTATTTGGGGAAACATTAATTTGTATAGTCAAATGTAATAAAAATTAAAAAAAGTATTTATAAATATTGAATGGTTTGCTTATTTAACTTGTATACAAAAGTCATGTAAGTGTCCCAAGTGTACACATGTTTGAAAATTGTATACAGTTTTGGCAAAAGCTAGTTTTTGCAGATTTTCTTATATAATAAAAAAAAACTTCGCATATATTTGAAGGCCATCCTATATTTTGATAAATCTGAGTTTTTACTTTAAGATACACTGCTTTGAGGCCAGGAAAAAAACTTTTAGGAGTATAGTTTTGAAAAATATGTGTTAAAAAACATGAAAATTTCAATTTTTTCCATATTTTTTTTTAGAACACTTCTGATTTTGTATTTAAATTTTGCTTAAGAACATACTGCATGTTGACAAAACACACAAAATATTGATAATATGTTTTAATGGGATTTTATTAAGTGCAAAAGACATGTACATTAAAAAAAAATTCAAAACATTTGGTTAACATTTTTTGTTGTGAAAAAGTGATTACATCTGACAGAACGGCCCTACTCATTTATAAAACTTGAACCCTTTCCCTATGCAATACAAACAAAACTGTTGCCATAACTTAACATCTAAAATTTGAGAAAAACTTTCATTTATGCTTCATTATCCCCACGCTTTTCGGAGAAAAAGTGGGGATATAGTGGTTATCTCCGTCTTCCGTCCGTCTGTCCGTCCTGGCCACTTTCTCCTACACTATAAGCACTAGAACCTTGAAACTTACACACATGGTAGCTATGAGCATATGTGCGACCCTGCACTATTTGGAATTTTGATCTGACCCCTAGGTCAAAAGTTATGTGGGTTGAGGTGGGGCCGGGTCAGAGATTTTTACTCATTTTTATGCCCCCGGATCGAAAGATCGGGGTATATTGTTTTTGGCCTGTCTGTCATTGTATGTGTGTGTGTGTGTCCCAAAACTTTAACCTTGGTCATAACTTTTGCAATATTCAAGATAGCAACTTGATATTTGGCATGCATGTGTATCTCATGGAGCTGCACATTTTGAGTGCACCGGAGACTACACCGAATGTCTTCAAATTGATATTGAACCTCTCTTATGGCAATACGGATAATCTCAACTATGCATGGCCCCATTACCAACCCTGGGGTGCCCCGCCCACATTGGCCACGCCCACATAGACCACGCCCACCCAAAATTGCCTTTTACTATAATTTCTTCATTTCTACACCGATTCACTTCAAATTGATACTGAACCTCTCTTATGACATTATGGTTAATCTCAACTATGCATGGCCCCATTACCAACCCTGGGGCACCCGCCCACATAGGCCACGCCCACCCAAAATTGCCTTTTACTATAATATCTTCATTTCTACACCGATTCACATCTAATTGATACAGAACTTCTCTTATGACAATACGTTCAATCTCAACTATGCATAGCCCCATTACCAACCCTGGGGCACCCCTGGGTCAAACATGCGGCGTGGGTATACACGTCGGCCTCTGCCGCGCCATTTCTAGTTTATATTTTTGAAATCACCCATATTTGTGTAAAGTTTGGAGAAAAATCAAGAAAAACATATTTTAACAATGAAATACATTTAAGTTGTTTGATGATATTTTCATGTATTTCAACGTTTCCAATGTCCAGATAAGTACCCTATTTGTACCCATTGAAAACCTTTAAAACTTTAATTTTGCATTGTTATTTTGTGTTGGGCTTGAAGAAAAAAGATTGATCTGTAATGCAAATGTTTACATTATATCTCACAATCATAACAATTTCCAATTTATCGACAGTGGTGACCGGGTTTTATCATTATTATATGATTATTAGTGCTTGTGATCATATTTCAGATGCCCAGGGGCCTTTATGGTTGGGTTAGTGAGGGGTGCTCCCTCCCTTCCTTAATTGATTATTAGCTCCACTGGCCAAAGGCCAGGGGGGCTTATGTCATGGTCCTGTGTCCGTCATGCGTGCGTCCGTCCGTGCCTGCGTGCGTCATTGTCCTTAACTCTAGGATCTAGGGCTACCACATTTTGTATGTAGTGAGCTATAGTAGTTCTCTATGTGTCCAATAATTATGTTGATAAAGGTGGCAGTGGTAATGACTTGATATGTCTGTGAGATATGAATGCCAAAGTCTTCGTTTTACATGACATGAATTTTTATGTAAAAGTGGTGGTTTTTCATAAATTCTACATGTCCTTGCAAATGATGACCTCTACAAAGTTGTTCCAGGAGTACCATATTGCCTGACAATCTTTTGTTTTGACAATGCTATTTACTATAGGCACTTTTGTGTCCGGAGCAATATCTTGGAAGTGCTTTGGCGGATTTCATTGAAACTTGGTATGAGTATATATATGCATAAGAGGATGATGCACGCCAAATGGCATTGTACACCATCTGTTAAAAACAGAGTTATGGCCCTTTGTATCTTGAAAAAATGCTTTTTACTATAGGCACTTTTGTGGCCAGAGCCATATCTTGGAAGTGCTTTGGCGGATTTCATTGAAACTTGGTATGAGTATATATATGCATAAGAGGATGATGCACGCCAAATGGCATTGTATACAATCTGTTAAAAACAGAGTTATGGCCCTTTGTATCTTGAAAAAAATGCTTTTTACTATAGACACTTTTGTGTCCGGAGCCATATCTTGGAAGTGCATTGGCGGATTTGATTGAAACTTGGTATGAGTATATATCCCGTGCCAGAGGCGGAGGGATATTGTTTTGGCGTTGTCCGGCTGTTCGTCCGGCTGTCCGGCTGTCTGTCACTTTTGTGTCCGGAGCCATATCTTGGAAGTGCTTTGGGGTATTTTATTGAAACTTTGTATGAGTATATATATGGATAAGAGGATAATGCACGCCAAATGGCATTGTACACCATCTGTTAATAACGGAGTTATGGCCCTTTGTATCTTGTTTAATTGTTAACTTAAACTGTACTTGATTCTAGCATGCCACTATACTTCTTTGAAGTAATTTGAGCAAATTTCTCACTGTTTAGTAATGTATACATTGTTTAAGGTACATTATAATTTCACATTTTGTAGGTGGACTTCAATATGTATGATCTACTTATGCTGCCACAATGTAAAGGCAACAATCACTGGGTTTTGCTGGTTGCAAGTGTTATGTCCAGGACTGTAACCATTTACGACTGGTTGGGTGGTAACAACAAGGCATTGTTCGATTTGTTCTGGTAAAGTTTAAAGCTGTAATTCATTTTTATGTCCCCCACTATAGTAGTGGGGGAGATATTGTTTTTGCCCTGTCTGTTGGTTGGTTGGTTGGTCTGTTGGTAACATTTGCAATAACTTTTGCAAAATTGAAGATAGCAACTTGATATTTGGCATGCATATGTATCTCATGGAGCTGCACATTTTGAGTGGTGAAAGGTCAAGGTTAAGATCATCCTTCAAGGTCAGAGGTCAAATATATGTGGCCAAAATCGCTCATTTTATGAGTACTTTTGCAATATTGAAGATAGCAACTTGATATTTGGCATGCATGTGTATCTCATGGAGCTGCACATTTTGATTGGTGAAAGGTCAAGGTCATTCTTCAAGGTCAGAGGTCAAATATATGTGGCCCAAATCGCTTATTTTATGAATACTTATGCAATATTGAAGATAGAAACTTGATATTTGGCATGCATGTGTATCTCATGGAGCTGCACATTTTGAGTGGTGAAAGGTCAAGGTCAAGGTCATCCTTCAAGGTCAAATATATGGTCAAAATTGCTTATGTAATGTCACTTCTGCAATATTGAAGCTAGCAATTTTATATTTGAAATGCATGTGTATCTAATGGAGCTGCACATTTTGAGTGGTGAAGGGTTAAGGTCAAGGTCATCCTTCAAGGTCAAACGTCATATAGGGGGACATTGTGTTTCACAAACGCATCTTGTTTGTCTTACCTGCTTGATATAGCAGTCACAGTAGCAGTTGGTGTATGTGCATTTTATGTGTGTCTCTGAGCTTATCCAAACTGTGATTCGATAATTGAATATGCCATTTTTAATATAGCTTACCACATATGTTCTCCATGTAGAGGAGCTGCAGCGCATGCGTTAACAAGAGATCAAAGGTCACATTTAGGGAGCTTTTTTGGCCAGTTCCAGTTATCATTCATCAGGCAATATACCAAACAAGATATTCAAAAAACTTTGTAAATCTTATTTGTTTTCTATATTTGGATCTGTATCTTAAATATTAACTTGTAATGACCACCAACACTTTAAAAATGATAGGCTATATATAAATTTAAGCTTGCTTTCTTAGTTCATTCTTATTTATTATTGTGTCCTATCTCTCACACTTATGTGTTTCAAATAATGTGTTAATAGATTCACATATATATATATATATGTTTGAAAACTGATAACCAAAACAATTTGGTATAGATAAAGTACCGCTTAAGTATATAGGCACATGATTTTTGTGGATTTTTACCAACAAAATATTTGTTGCAGCCAGGTCATGTGTCAACGAGCGCAAATTGTGAAAGATGGCTTGGAAAAAATTCAGTTCAGAGTTCAAAGCCCCACCTTGCAACAAACAGCGCCATGGAAACAGCTGTGGAGTGTTTGCATTGATGGTAATAAATTAGCTTTATATTTCTATATAGGAGTCACTTTGTCGTACTGTCGGTCGGTCTCTGGGTCTGTCCCGAAATTTCATCCGATCTTCTCCAAACTTGGTCACAAGTTGTATCTTGATGATGTTTAGGCCAAGTTTGAATATGGGTCATGCTGGGTCAAAAACTAGGTCACGGGGTCACTTAGTGTGTTTTTAAACCGAAAGTTTGTCCGGACCATAACTATGTCATTAATCGTTAGATTTTAAAATAACTTGGTACATTTGTTCACCATCATGGAACGGTGTGTTGCCTGAAAAAAGTACGTCGATATCTCCAAGATCAAGGTCACACTTGGAGTTCAAGGGTCAAATGCTTGTCCGGGCCATAACTTTATCATTTATTGTGAGATTTTAAATCATTTGGCAAATTTGTTCACCATCATGTGACGGTGTGTCGGGCGAAAGAATTACTTTAATATCTCCAAGGTCAAGGTCACACTTTGAGTTCAAAGATTAAAAATGGCCATAAATGAGCTTGTCTGGGCAATAACTATGTCATTCATTGTGAGATTTTAAAATCATTTGGCACATTTGTTCACCATCATTGGACGGTGTGTCGCGCGAAAGAATTACGTCGATAACTCCAAGTTCAAGGTCACACTTTGAGTTCAAAGGTTAAAAAAGGCCATAAATGAGCTTGTCCAGGCCATAACTATGTTGTTCATTGTGAGATTTTAAAATCATTTGGCACATTTGTTCACCATTATTGGACGGTGTGTCGCGCAAAAGAATTACGTCTATATCTGCAACGTCAAGGTCACACTGTGAGTTCAAAGGTCAAAATTGGCCATAAATGATCTTGTCCGGGCCATAACTATGTCATTTATTGTGAGATTTTAAAAATACATGGTTCATTTGTTCACAGTCATTGGACGATGTGTCATGCGAAAGAATTATGTCGATAACTCCAAGGTCTAGGTCACACTTGGAGTTCAAAAGTAAAAAAATGGCCATAAATTTGGACTGCATGTCATGCTAAAGAATTCAAGAGTTCAAAGGTCGAAATGGCCATAAATGATAATGGCATTATCATTCTTAAAAATCGCCATAAATTTGATTCTCATGTTTTGTGAAGACAGCATGCAAAATAGTCTGTGTCAATGCGGCACGTGGGGGTATTTTTCACGTCTGCGACAAAGCTCTAGTTTGCTTAGTAAAGATCTGCATTAACTTTTATTCAACAAAATAATGGGAGAATGTAGAATATAATCATCGTACCTTTCTGTTGGTGAATTGGTTTTTAGAGCCTTGCATTTTCTTTTAATTTATAAAGGACATGATATTTCAAATGTAATATCATAACCTAAGGATCAAACTGTGTTATAGAGTCCCACTTTTGTCAAATAACCCTGAAAAAAGGTTAAACAAGAAGATTACTCATATTTTAATTTATTAATGTGTCATGTAATGAAAAAAGCATTCTCTTTGCTCCATTATATTATTTTGTATGAAAAGTTGTTTTTCAGTGTCTTAATGTGATTGTATATTTATGATGCATAAAACATGAATACTTTTCACTTTCAAACTATCGTTCTTGCAATTTTATTTTCAGAAATAGTATTTTTTGTGAACACTTAATCTAGTGAATATATGCTTTTCTTATTGCAAACAAATGTTGTTGTTTTTTAAGTTAAGTATGAATGACTTTTACTTTATTTCCAGACTGCCAAATGTTTGGTCATGAAAAAGCATCCCACAATGTTGCGACAGGCCCATGATTCAGTTTATCGAGACTAGTCGTGAGACGCAGACTTCTGATTCATGGAGTGCGGCAAACATATCTGTGCGACTCGATCACTCCACTGTAAAGACCCGCACGGCATTAAAATGGATATTATCAATATGTGTTGTTGCTCGAAAATATGTTTTTGTAGCAAGAAGTGCTTTGGGCTCGATTAATCTGAGAACTCAACAAAATATTAATAAAATCCTTCTGTGCCTTTTAGTTCTGAAAACAGAAGTAGCCAGTTGGTATTACACATCTCCTAAACAAGTACAGCACAATAAAACTTAAGGTTTTAAATCCTACATTTTTATAACATCTTTATATCCACACAAAAATATTGATGATTGTGGTGCTCAGATTGCAAAACCACCTGTTTGGCAAACATAATGCAGATGGTTAGATTATGATAAGTGCAAGAAAAAAAGAATAACTCTGGAGATAATAATTGATATGATAATCATTGCTTGACAGAATCACAATTGACCTAGATATTTATTAATGTAGTGGTGTATTTTTCAATGAGTGCCTTAAGATTCCAAAAACATATTGACTTAAATAAAAAATCCCGATGGCGTAAATGACTTATCATTTCATGTTCATGAACCGGTTTTAAAATACTTTGTAGACTTATCTGCTAGGCGGTGAGGACTTTTAGACCACCTGATAAACTTCAACTTTATTTGCCCTAGTTAAGTAACCGACTAAAGATATGCTAACATAATACTGATGACTGATGAGTCTGTTGTGTCTCACATTCTCATTGCTACTTAAAATATTAAGTCTTTTTCAACGTTTAGACTAATAATAAGCAAATTCGTTAAATTGATATCCCCCGCCAAATAAATTTTGATTATTGATGGGTGCAGAACTAACAGAAAAGTTTATTTGAAGGGTTGTACCCTTATCTCACTTATTTAAAAGTAACAACATAAAAAAAACTAGAAATGGCGTGGCAGAGGCCGACGCGTATCCCCACGCTGAATGTTTGACCTAGGTGTGCCCCAGGGTTGGTAATGGGGCCATGCATAGCTGAGATTGACCGTATTGTCATAAGAGAAGTTCATCATCAATTAGAAGTGAATTGGTGTAGAAATGAAGAAGTTATAGTAAAAGGCAATTTTGGTGGGTGTGACATATGTGGGCAGGGCGCCCCAGGGTTGGTAATTGTGCCATGCATAGTTGAGATTGACCGTATTGTCATAAGAGAAGTTCAGTATCAATTTGAAGTGAATCGGTGTAGAAATGAAGAAATTATAGTAAAAGGCAATTTTGGGCGGGTGTGGTCTATGTGGGCGGGGCCCCAGGGTTGGTAATGCGGCCATGCATAGTTGAGATTAACCGTATTGTCATAAGAGAGGTTCAGTATCAATTTGAAGTGAATCGGTGTAGAAATAAAGAAAGTATAGTAAAAGGCAATTTTGGGTGGGTGTGGTCTATGTGGCCGGGGCGCCCCAGAGTTGGTAATGGGGCCATGCATAGTTGAGATTGACTGTATTGTCATAAGAGAAGTTCAATATCAATTTGAAGTGAATCGGTGTAGAAATGAAGAAATTATAGTAAAGGCAATTTTGGGTGGGTGTGGTCTATGTGGGCGGGGCCCCAGGGTTGGTTATGGGGCCATGCATAGTTGAGATTGACCCTAATGTCATAAGAGAAGTTCAGTATCAATTTGAAGTGAATCCGTGTAGAAATGAAAAAAATATAGTAAATGGAATTTTTTGGTGGGTGTGGCCTATGTGGGCGGGCGCCCCAGGGTTGGGATTGGGGCCATGCATGGTTGAGATTGACTGTATTGTCATAAGAGAGGTCCAGTATCAATTTGAAGTGAATCGGTGTAGAAATAAAGAAGTAAATGTAAAATAACCTAAAAAAATGAGTGATAATTTCTGACGCGGCCCCACCCCAACCGCTATAACTTTTGACCCAGGGGTCAGATCAAAATTCCAAATAGTGCAGGGTCGCACATATGCTCATAGCTACCATGTGTGTAAGTTTCAAGGTTCTAGTGCTTTTAGTGTAGGAGGAGATAGTGGCCAGGACGGACGGACAGACAGACAGACGGACGGACGGCGGAGATAACCACAATATCCCCACCTTTTTTTCAAAAAGCGTGGGGATAACAATTGGCAATAACTCTTATTTAAGAAAGTGTAGGGTTATAGATTTTGTGCATGACACCTCTCCTCATTGATATCTTAACATCCATTAAATTTCATCTTTAAATTGTGTATAGTATTCTGTGATATAGTCCTGTAAAGTAACATCAGACATGTACATATGTACTAGGGTTATGTTCCTTGTGCATGGCACTTATTCTCATTGACAATTATACACCCATGAAATTTCATGTTGAAATCTTGTATTTATAGTTTCTGAGATAAAGCCCTGAAAAGTTACATCATACAAAAACAACAAAGGGCAATACCTCTTATATAAGAAAGTGAAGGGTTGTGGTTCTTATGCATGGTTCTATAAATGAGATATAGCCCTGAAAAGTTACATCATAAAATAACAATAACAAGAAAGGGCAATAACAGTTATGTAAGAAAGTATACGGTTATGGTTCTCGTGCATTGATAATTAAACACCCATGAAGTTTCATGTTAAAGGGGCCTTTTCACAGATTTTGGCATTTTTTTAACTTATTCATTAAATGCTTTATATTGATAAATGTAAACATTGGATCGTAAAAGCTCAAGTAAAAAATCAAGAAAAAAAATAAAAAAAGGAAAAGAACATTGCCCGGAGCAGGTTTCGAACCAGTGACCTCTGGAGTCCTGCCAGAGTCCTGAAGTAAAAACGCTCTAGCCTACTGAGCTATTCCGCCGAGTACAAATTCTTGACGTATTTTATACCTTATATAAGCAATCTTCGTAGTTTCACAAAATTTAACGACAAAAACAGAACTCTCCAAATTATTCAATCGTTTCGCGTTGCAACGCTTTATAAATTTTAGGTTTTAAAATCGTCAAAAGATGCATATAATGGCTATAGTAGAGCATGGTTAATGTTCAGTATTACTGTTTCCTCACAAATATCATAACTAAAACGAAAAATTACGAATCTGAAACAACTTTTTTCAATTTTGTCAATTTACCAAAGCGTGAAAAGATCCCTTTAAAATCTTGTATAGTATCTGAGATATAGCCCTAGTTACATCATACAAAAACAACAAAGCGAAATAACTCTTATTTCAGAAAGCGACGGGTTATGGTTCTTGTGCATGGCACCTCCTCAGCTATATTTATACACCCATAAAGTTTTATGTTGAAAACTTATATTGAGTTTCTGAGATAAAGCACTGAAAAGTTTGTGAGTGACTGCACTGACAGACAGACCAACGGTACGTTTAAGTATATTTAGCGTACCCGGGGTACATTAAAGTATACTTAAGAGTACACGGGGTACTTTAAAGCATTACCCGAGCCGAACCGACAATTACCAATCGAGCTTATTGACATGTTAAATAGTGGTAAATATGATTGTGTGAAATATAATACAATAGTTTTCCTGAATTGAGTGTACATGTGAATTAGCTAAAATAATGATAAAAACACCGATTGGGATTATACATTTCTGGAACTGAATTTGGTTCATAATCAGTTTTTAACTTTTTTTAGCTGAAATAATATATATATATATATATATATAAAGTATTTTCTTAAATCAATGTTATATCTTTGTATTAAAAAACTGCAACACTCGTGACTGTAAATTAGGCATTACCATATTTCTTTACAACGCAATGCATGTACATCATCGATATATATAACATTTAAAACGAAAATCGTTTTAAAATTCAAATGTTTGCATGGTGTTAGAACTACTGTTTTGATATCTTTGTTGTGAACAATGTGTTTAGGTTCAACGTCCGAAAAAAAAGATGTCCGAAAATAACTGCAAGCTGTTAAAACGCGAAATTAAGTTGCATTGAAACAACAATGCGTTAAATATTATTTTTCATCAATCTGACATTTTTCACGGCAACTGATCGGAGCAATACCACGAGGGTTCTGTGAAAATCGTCAGATCTCACGATCTGACAATATTGACGCTTCACCGGTCTATTTCGTTTCCGTAGAGATAGCTAATGTCGTCCGTTTGTAAGCTCAAATTTGATTGGCTGACGGGTTCAATGGCTTATTCTAAAAATAAATGTTGCTCGAGCAGCATATTGCTGCTCGAGCAGGAATTTTGCTGCTCGAGCAGCATTTAAATGCTGCTCGACCAGTAAATTGCTGCTCGAGCAGCAATATCCTGCTCGAGCAGCATTTAAATGCTGCTCGAGCAGCATTTTTTCTGCTCGAGCAGAAGTTAAAGTTTCGACCCCTTTGGTGCGCCATAAAAGTTAGCGTGGAGTTACGCTGGTCGTATATGGCATAAGGCCCATTAACTATGGTGTACGAACTGGTCCAAAACTATTCTAAACTGTCCGGGACAGTTTAGAAACCGTCCGGGACGGTTTGTAAACTGTCCCGGACAGTTTACTAAACTGTCCCGGACAGTTTACAAACTGTCCGGGACGGTTTAAGAAAGTTTTGGACCGTTCGTGCGCATAAACCGTCCGGGACGGTTAAAACTGTCCGGGACAGTTTAGTAAAATGTCCGGGACGGTTTAAACTGTCCGACTATGATCTTAAGAACCTATGCCGTACTAAAATTTATGCCTGCAAACCGTCCGGGACAGTTAAGGAAACCGTCCCGGACAGTTTCCAGGAAACCGTCCCGGACAGTTTTCAGGAAACCGTCCCGGACAGTTTCATAAACTGTCCCGGACGGTTTGTAATCCACAAAATAAATCGCCCGGTACAGTTTACAGACGCACGAGCGGTTCAAAAGTAAGAAACTGTCCGGGACAGTTTAGTAAACTGTCCGGGACAGTTTACAAACCGTCCCGGACGGTTTATAAACCATCCCGGACAGTTTAGAATAGTTTTGGACCAGTTCGTATATGGTGTACGAACTGGTCCAAAACTATTCTAAACTGTCCGGGACAGTTTAGAAACCGTCCGGGACGGTTTGAAAACTGTCCCGGACAGTTTGCTAAACTGCCCCGGACAGTTTACTAAACTGTCCCGGACAGTTTACAAACTGTCCGGGACGGTTTAGGAATGTTTTGGACCGTTCGTGCGCATAAACCGTCCGGGACGGTTTAAACTGTCCGGGACAGTTTAGTAAACTGTCCGGGACGGTTTAAACTGTCCGATACGGTATTATTTATATCAACCAATCGAACACTCCTTACAATAATGCTTTACTTTAGAAGTCGTAATGTAATATCGTTGTCATCTCGAGCGACGCTATTTTTCTCGGACAAAACATGATTAAAAAAAAATATTCAATCAATCATTGCTGCCAAAAACGCCAGAGTTGAAAATGAATATTTTATGTACTCGAAATAAATGTATTTGCCCACAAAGTATTTCTGACATTGGTAACGAATTTCTTCTTTTACAGTCGCTGCCCTGAAACTGTCGAGTAGGTGTAAACTCGGGATATGATGTGGTCATTCTGTTCACATTTCTAGCCAGAGCATCCAATCTTGTCAGTGAAGAGTTAATCACCTCAAGGGACCAATTTGTCTCTAAAATTCTTGTAATAGAATTAAACACATCCCGACAAGTCTCTAAAAACCGAGCTCTGTCCATATTCGCGTACAAATGATAAATTATCGAACAATCACTCGAGTAAACGTTACTAAAAAGGAAATTCTCACTTTCGAAATGGCACACAAATGCGAAGTGTTACGAGTGTTCTGAACCTATGCCGTACTAAAATTTATGCCTGTAACCCGTCCGGGACAGTTTAGGAAACCGTCCCGGACAGTTTCCCGGAAAAACCGTCCCGGACAGTTTGCTAAACTGTCCCGGACGGTTTGTAATTCACAAAATAAATCGCCCGGTACAGTTTACAGACGCACGAGCGGTTCAAAAGTAAGAAACTGTCCGGGACAGTTAAGTAAACTGTCCGGGACAGTTTACAAACCGTCCCGGACGGTTTATAAACCGTCCCGGACAGTTTAGAATAGTTTTGGACCAGTTCGTACACCATATTCGTACACCATAATTAACGCACGATACGGTCGAATGGGCAAGAGAGTATGCTTAGAGAAAATGCTATCTATGAGCAAGAAATCTCAATTTTAAGTAATTTTACCTATTTTTGCTTCACAAGTAAAATGAACTGAAAATGATTTTCTAATTCTAATTTTGCGTATCTGTCCAAACGTTTTAAATAATTGCCGAAATAAGGAACGAAGTTTGAAATATGGCACAGTATTTAGTCTTTCACATACACTGCACGGCATTCTTGAAAACGCGTTATTGATTATTATTCAGTAAAGTACTTATTTTTTATCCGCCACCAAGACAAAGGGTTATAGAATTTAGTCCGTCCGTCTGTCAGAAACTTGCATGGCTTTATCTCAGAAACTTTTTAAGATATCGACATGAAACTTCATAGGTGCATGTATATATATCAATAAGGAGACGTGCCATGCAACGATTTTTCTTGGTCAGCTTAAATTCACTTCATACTGCGTTCGCCAATCAGAAGCAAATTCAAAACAAGTGTCTGTCCGGTTCAGGTTAAACTAGGGCTTTACGTTGTACTACTGGTCAAAATGCGAACGGCTTTTCTTGCTCGCCTCCATGACCTAGATCCTGAACATGACACAGTTTGACCTAGCCGGGAACCACTTTAAAGGGATCTTTTCACGCTTTGGTAAATTGACAAAATTGAAAAAAGTTGTTTCAGATTCGCAAATTTTCGTTTTAGTTATGATATTTGTGAGGAAACAGTAATACTGAACATTTACCATGGTCTAATATAGCCATTATATGCATCTTTTGACGATTTTAAAACCTAAAAAATTATAAAGCGTTGCAACGCAAAACGACACTCTGGATCAGCAGACGATTTATTTCATATCCGAGATAGCCGATGTATCACGATTGCGCAAAACGATTGAATAATTTGGAGAGTTCTGTTTTTGTCGTTAAATTTTGTGAAACTACAAAGATTGCTTATATAAGGTATAAAATACGTCAAGTATGTGTACTTGGCGGAATAGCTCAGTAGGCTAAAGCGTTTTTACTTCAGGACTCTGGCAGGACTCCAGGGGTCACTGGTTCGAAACCTGGTCCGGGCAATGTTCTTTTCCTTTTTTTAATTTTATTCTTGATTTTTTACTGGAGCTTTTACAATCCAATGTTTACATTTATCGATATAAAGCATTTAATGAATAAGTTAAAAAATGCCAAAATCTGTGAAAAGGCCCCTTTAATTAGTGTAGTTATTGTATTAGCAAGATCTGAAAGAAAGGTCAACAAAATGTGACCGCTAATGTGTCCACTGTGTAACTATTGACTACAAGTAACCACCGCAGACAACAGACCCTCACTGTGCGAGCATTTGATTTTTTTTTAAGTCGTGTCACTCTCTAGAGAATCGGAAAATATCGGGACATGTACTTTGGTGCGCTTCTTAAAAAAATAAGTCTCAAATGACAGCGTTCTTCAACCCTCCATTACATTATGTGAGTTCGAGAGAAATTTGACTGAAAATAAAAATATTGTGTACCTCTTGCATTTTACGAACATGCACAAAAATGAAGAAATTAACTACTGCCAAACGATGTCAAAATCGTTTTTAAACACTTAGACAATATTTTCATTATTCTAGTATGTAGTCCTTGAAACATACCATTTACATTCGCATTGTGTTTGTTCAAACCAGATTAAAGCGCTTTAGGTCTAACATTGGGGCCTAACTAATATTGTAGTTAAACACACTGAAAGCGTAGTAAATGCTTATTATGTTAAAACCAGATTTAAGCGGTTTAGGCCTTACATTGAGGACGAACTAATAATGCAGTTAAAAACACTGAAAGCGCAGTAAATTTATTATCAGCTCGGCTGTTTTCGGAGAAAACCCGAGGTATTGTCATAGCCAGCTCGCCGTCCGCGTCGTGCTAAAACCTTTACATTGGCTCTAAAATCATAGTGCTTCCACCTACAACTTTGAAACTTCATATGTAGCTGCACCATGATGTGTTCTACTCGCCACACCCATTTTTGGGTCACTAGATCAACGGTCAAGGTCACTGTGACCTCTAATATAAAACTTTAACATAAGCTCTTAAAACAAAGTGCTTCCACCTATAACTTTGAAACTTCATATGTAGATGCACCTTGATGAGTTATGTACGCCACACCCATTTCGGGTCACTAGGTCAAAGGTCAATGATACTGTGACCCACTGTAATTCATTTACTTTCATTTATACAAAATTGCACCCACAGCCGAGCATTGGCACCCGCTATGCGGTGCTCTTGTTTTATCCTTTACTTGTAGACCGTCGCAATATTATTCAATATACATCGGAACTTTCTAACAGCAAATATTAAAGAGACAATCATGCCTATATTTAATTACGTAGCAACCGTACTTTTCCAATCTTTTTCATTCCTGTTGTTTTCCGAAGTCTTGTTATTTTCAAGAGTGTTTATAACACAAATCAAATTCCATTTAATACCAAAACGCATGTATTGTCTTTCGATATTTAAACGTTAATGTTATGCCAAAACATGCAACAAAAATTAAACAGTTGCCCATTAACTGTTTAACATGGCAACAATTAAAAAAATGCTTAAATATGTTCATGTCTTCCTTATTGCATTTACTTTCACACATTTTCGGTAAATAACAAGAAGTCATTAATAGAACAAAATGTTTCACAGAAAACACTTATGATGACATGCACATTTAGTGTGCAACTTGTTTGCTTTTTGCTGCAATTCAATCCGCGACATGCGTCTCGGATCACGTGACACAACTGTATATAAGAGGTAACATCCTCAACCTACATTATAACTGCGTTATCAAAAGTTTAATGCTTGATAATTGGTGCAAGGTAATAATTTATAATTTATCGTATTTTGTATTTTGGAAAGGATTAATTTTTCAGTTAAGAAAAATTACGCTGATTGCCGTCTTTTTAAGAAAAATTATTACAGTACCAAATGTAAATGCGTGAGCATTTTAATTAAATGAAATGTCTAACGTGAATTTATTTCGATAGTTATCATTTTCAGAGCATTATAACATTGATAAGTAATGTGCTCTGTTTATAGATTGCTCATTAAGTAACATGTTATGTGTATAAATATTTTTTTTCCAGAAACGCAACATCTCCATAATTGGATTGAGAATGTACCTGGTAGCAATAGTCTGTGGTGTGTTTCCCATAGTGCTAGGGCATGCATTGACTGGTGACGAAGACAACCCTTTTTGTAAGTTGTTTGTGATTTCATAAAGAATCTTATACATTCGGGTAAACATAATCAGTCAGGAAACGATATCTGTGATCAGTAGATATGACGTTTATTTATACAAAAGATTCATCAATAGAAAAGTTGATATTGTTAAAAGACGTAATATTTTTTTTTACAAAATGAACGACCCTTTATGCACAAGTTCAAGCAATCATTTAATTCTTAATTATTGGCAACGTGCAATTGATTTTCGTTTGAAAAAAATTCTAAGATATGCGGATTACTGAAAACTGATATTTTTAAAATAATAATTAATATTATAGTATATAAATTGTTATATTGTATTATTTCCAACCCAGGTCTTTGTGAGATTCCTATACCGAATGATCAAAACGAGTGCGGCATCGCGGGAGTTTGGCGGAACCAGCTCAAGTCCGTCATGAAGTTCACTTGCGTCGGCGGCCACATCGACGGCCAATATTTCACAGCGGTGGGCAAGGCCGACGGATTCTACCAACTTTCCGGCAAATACTTGAAGCCCGACAACGACACGACCCTTCTGAGCTGGATTGTTGCATATCGCAATGAGCTGTACGGAAATTCCAACTCGACGGTGGCTTGGTCCGGGATCCATTACGCTGACGAGGGTACTCTGTACACACACTGGCTGTTGACCCATTTCTATCCACGTCCCCGCCTGTGGAAAACGACGATGATCAACCACGATGACTTTCAGAAGGTCTGCTAAAGATTGAAAACACAAGGACATTTCCAATATTATGTTTATTTTGTGGGCATATCTTCACTATGAATAAACGCATATTTTTAAAATAAAATATAAACTATATTTGTGCTTACATGTTTATCTTATGTTCTTGTCTAGTTATACCATTTCTGATGTTTGACTGTAAATACTTGACGGTGTACTAAACTCGTTCTTTTAACTTAAAACAAAACAAAACAGCCATAAAAACTAAACAATAAGACATAACACAAATCATGATGCGATTATATACAAGAAGCCCAATAATATACCGCGTTTCCATGAAATATTTCCAATCGAATGTATTTCATATTGTCGCACTTTCCTTTCCTCTTTTTAAGAAGTAGGTATCACACAGATATACTACTATAACAAAGACACAAACTATTCTGGTATCCGACCGTACGCATCCAATCAGTGTGCCATTCACATGAGGTAAATGTCGCCGTGAAAACGTCATGAAACGTCATGAGTAAAACACATTTTTAAATATTAATACAATGTTAATGGACAAGACTAAAAGAATATTGTTTACACAAACTACTACGATATACAAATATAAACCTGTTTTTTATCGTTTTAAATTGTAATAATGTAATAAACTCGAGCTCAGTTACTAACTTAAAATTCCACCTGTTAATAATTAAGTATAATATGTATTTATAATAATATTTTATAAATTGGTCACGTTTCGAGCGTCGTTTCATTGCTCCTCCGATTCTAGAAAGATGACTATGAATCAAATTTTCTTAAATGCAAAGATTTCAAAAGTTATGTATTATTTTAAATAGTGATTTCCAAAAGCACTTTTAATAGACATCGTACCATTTCAACAATACAGGAATAAACTACATACACTGCACAAAATATAATAGTAAAATCGCTTCTATTTAATGTAGAACAATACATAGAAGATATGCGCTAACAAATTAGGCATATTTAGTTAATATCGAGCACTCGACGACGATTTAAAGAACAATACTAGCCGGAGAAATTGCTCTTTAACAAACTTAGCTAGCTGTTTTAGTACACACACACACACACACACACACACCCTCACACACACACACACACACACGCACGCACGCACGCGCGCGCGCACACACAGCACACACACACAAACACAGACACAAACATATATATATATAGGTAAACCGATAAATAATTAGGTAAAAAGAATCACGATTGTAACCGTTTTTTAATAATCTTTGCTGGTAGATAAAGATCTAAATACCTATTATGATCATTGGGATGTGCTAACAGAAAACGTGTTTTGCTGAAGTAAATTGTGTATTATTTTGAACCACTGTCCATAGTTCCACTGATTACAACATTATATAAGGATTTCTACAAGTCGTCATTGCGTGAATTAAATTACTTCCTTACAGACGTGTACTAGCATTTATATTACTTAATAGACAATACTAAAGAGGCTCTATCAGTTTTACTGATATCCTTGTTTTGCAAGTCATATAATTGGACCGTGCTCTGTGAAAAAGGGGTTTAATGCAGGCGCCTAAAGTGTCGCTCAGATTAGCCTTTTAGGTCCCCACACGCAAATTAGGGACGACACTTTCCGCTTTTATGATATTTTTCGTTTTAAGAAAGTCTCTTCTCAGCAAAAATCAAGTTTATGCGAAAAGTGTCATCCCTGGTTAGCCTGTGCGGACTGGACATGCTAATCTAGTACGACACTTTACGCACATGCATTAAACCCCTTTATCACAGAGCACGTCCCAGTTGAAAAAATAAAGACTTAGGATTATCGTATAATTTTGAATTGCCAAAAAACGACATAATGTTTTATCAAGGTTAGTGATGTTATTCGATCAATATTAATAAAAACCCGTTTCATTTACTTTTCAATGTCGTTTGGCCTTAATCAATAATAAAATTACATTAAAGCGTATTAATGTTAGGTATACATGTACTATTGAGCAAGATCCTTCACTGCGACGCGTGTGATCAACTAAACAGCAACGCCCAGTACTTTAATTGGGCTGAGGGAGAATTTCGATTGCTTATATTATACCGAACATGTTCGTAGTGCATAAAATTACTTAATTTATGTCAAATTAAAAAGTACTTTTTTTTTTAATTATTTTAACTTATTATGTACGTTAAGTTAGTTGCCAATTATTTTTTTATATAAAATTGAATATAATTCAATAGTAAAGATATTGAAACAGAAGATATGGTTAATAAAAATCCGTAATTTATGAAATTCTTGAAAAAATATTGTAAAATAGGACTGATCGCATTTACAAACCTCCAAGTTTGGCGTCAGTAATCAAATGCTAGTGTACAGAACAGACGAAAGCATTGACGTCACAAGTCCAGAATACAACGATAATTGGTGTCAATAGGCGCATAAAATGAAAAATTTACAATCGAATACTAATGGACGGTGACCCTTAATTGAATCACGTGTGTTTTGGTGTACAGATTGCTATTTAATGTAGAGGAAATTTGGCAATTGTTTAAAACGAAAAGACTTGCACATAAAGAGCATTTCTGTCCTGAAAATGTAATGCAATTCATTGTTCTGATATATATTAACATTCACGGGTTAACGATTGTCCAGACGCTTTTTTAATGCGTGCGTATAATCACGTTTAGCAAAAAAGTGATAACCTACAATATAATATTTACTTAGTGGAATAATACAAGTAAAGTCAAGCATATTGGTTTTAAATCGCAATTATTTTATTTTGCTGCGTATTTATGAAAAACAGAACACGTGTGAACTTCATACGTTCTTTTTCTTAAGGAATCTACAATATTTGTGACACCCAAACGTGCCACGACGTGACGCGAGCTCACTTGGCACTGTACGCTGCGATCGACTTGAAATCCGCGTACGGAGGCTAATGATAGTCGTTATTTAAGTGAAGAAACTCGACTTTCAAATTATATCTAATGGACGTTAATTGAATATGTTTAGTTGCACACTCCATTAAAAATGTTTACCGGTAATCAAAGTGATCTTAAAAAGCGTCCACGAATAAAACGATGTTTTGTACAAAAGTTTAGTTAAGTAAACGTTATATTTTGAACAATGTACACCCAACCAGTTGACCATGAACAAAATGAAACTTCAGCTGCGTGACCAGAACGTTAGATTGCTCTTACTGGAAGCGCGTGGTTTCGCTTAAAAAGTGACCAAAATTGTCAAACTAAGGAACCTACACAAACGTGAAAAAACGTGTAACATCGCAGTGAAGCAGTTTAAAGTAGTTTTTAGGCTTTTGTACATCATACTTGGAAGATTTATCATATATTTAAAACACACTCATTCTCCATACAATTATTTTTAAAGTGTTGTCGTGCAGTTTCATGAATACTCCGCAAAATGTGGTGTTAACAGCCATTTTATACATGACATTATAATAGCGTTCTCTGAAATTAAAATCAACTTGACAGAATTCTGCAGTAAGCATGTATCATTGAAAATACAAGTGAACCAATGAAATAATACGATTAACTGTTCCTCTATGATATCAAATCTTCCTAAATGAAATCAAATCTTCCTGTATGAAATAAAAGCATTATTGTTGGCTTCGCCATGCAAGTGGCCAAATCACATGATTAATGGTAACGATGACATGTCATATAAAACATTTTTTTTGAAAAGCAACAACAGAAAACAAAAGTGTGTAAAAAATATTTTCGGTCGTTCTTTCTTCAAACACTTAGGGTTTGCAGTGAAACACTTAAATACGTTAGATGACATGCACGAAAAGTAATCACATGTTCATTTATTGGACTCATTTTTGCCAAGCAGAAATCACGTGGCGTACGTGTATATAACACAGACATATCTTATCTCGACTCATAATTCCGCGCGCAAATGTTAAATTAATTTGTGCTAGGTAATAAATTCTCTTACATCTTTCCGTCGAGAGGATTAAGTTTTTATTCTGCACCGGTAGATTTTTTGTACACATATATTTTTGTTTACTAAAAACAATATGTATTGCAACGATATGCAAAACGCAAATTTCTATATTAAAAAGTATAATCAATTAAAAAAGCATCTACGCAATGATTAGGATCGAACCGTACTTTAATAGATAACTAATAAGTTGACAAGAAAGTAATGAGTATATTAGAGGATGTTGTTGTGTTTTTTTCCAGAAAATTAACGACAGTTTGGCGTGAAATGATGCATCTTGCTGCAATTGTCTGTGGTTTGTTGCCAATTGTGCTCGGTAGCCAAATGCTAATCGCAGTAGACAATCCATTTGGTAAGTCAATCCATTTGGTAAGTCAATCCATTTGGTAAGTCAATCCATTTGGTAAGTCAATCCATTTGGTAAGTCAATCCATTTGGTAAGTCAATCCATTTGGTAAGTCAATCCATTTGGTAAGTCAATCGGTTATATTATAAACAAATATTTCTTTCTAAATACGTATTTACTATTATGCATGTACTCAACATGCCTTGATAAACTGTTAAACATGACAATTGTTCGCTAGATACAGCGATAGGAACAATGAATATCTGTACATAAAATTTGTTTCATTTAAAAGGAACTTAATTGCTTCTTTTGGTATAGAATTACAAAAAGTTAAATTTGCAGTGAGACAAAACATAAAATGTTATTTTTTCCACGAGCATTGCCACAATAGGTATCAGAAGGTCGGAATAAATTTGTTTTAAATAATTACGTGTAATTTCCCTCTTAAATAAGAATATGCACAAACAAACACAATTTCTTCCATGGCTTTATTCAACCAACCATTTACTAAGTCAATTTAACTAAATTAATATGTAATCTTATGAAATCGATAGAATGCAGCAATCATGCTCGCAAACTTACTGGTTATGTTAGAATGAAACAAAATGATCTAAAACCAAAACCTGAAATACAGGTAGTCAGGTTAGGGAACACACACACTTCTTGTTAAGCTTAAATATAATGCACAAACCTAGTAAACGAGATTGTGTTAGTGTGTGATTTTTATCTGGTAGCGTTCAATTTACTTAAGTGTGGAAACAATACCATATCAAAGGTAAACCATGACATTCAGCAAGTCAGGCTTTGAACACGCTGTGGTTGTGTGTTTCAACAAACCTGACAGACCTCAAATTTTCGAGCCAAACTTTTACTTCCTGTTTGTATTCCACGTTGAATATTCGATAATTTTCTTTACATTCAATCACATTTTCAAAATTGACATAACTTTAACATATAAAGAATGTATGTTACAAATAGAATTGAATATTTCTACCATTCAACATCCTTACTATTTAAAAACTAACGTTTGTTTATGGTACAAAAAATCGTTGCAAATTGTATTCGAAACAGCCATCTTATTTATTGTTCAGGCCTCTGCGACCTTGCTGTACCGGATCATCAAAACGAGTGCGGCATCGCGGGGGTTTGGCGGAACCAGCTTCAGTCCGTAATGAAGTTCACATGCATTGGCGGCCACATCGAAGGAAAATACTTCACGTCGGTCGGCAACGCTGACGGATTTTACACTCTTTCTGGGAAATACTTGAAGCCCGACGACGACACGACAGTCGTTGGCTGGGTTGTTGCCTTTAGCAACGACATGTACGGAAATTCCAACTCCACGACCGCATGGTCCGGGATCCATTACGCTGACGAGAGCACTCTGTACACCCACTGGCTGTTGACCCATTTCTATCCACGTGCCCAGCTGTGGAAGACGACGATGATCAACCACGATGACTTTAAGAAGGTCTGCTAAAAGATTGAAATCATGCGGACATTTCCAAGATTATGTTTCTTCTTTGGTCAAATCTTCCATATGACAAATAACTTTTTTCTGAAACAAATCATTTACTGTTTATGTGTGCTTATTGTTTTTGTATTTGCATGTGCTTTATTCTGGATACATAAACATATTTTCACTTGAAATTACTGGTATTTATTTGATATGACGTCACGTTGGTGTTGTTCTGTCGTATTTGCAGAACTTCCACATAACATTACCACCCATCATAATGTCGACATCCTTATCAATGATTCTCCTAAGTTGCTATACATAACAATGACATGGTTATGATGGCCAATTAAACCATATGCCGGTGACAGACATGTAGACGACTGATTCTACCATAGCAATAATTGTTTTAGGCATCATAAGTTTTAATAAAAGTTGCCCATATTGAGTATCACTATCAACCATTTTGTATAAAAGTGCATACACGATTGCACGAAATATCGCGTCGTTGTGTTGAAGAACAAACACAAATGATAAATCAGTGTGATTATGTTAGACCGAAAAATGGATTGACAGAATAACGTACAGACATAGATCTAGAGACAAACAGAATCTCTACTTTCGTCTCTCTTTTTACCTAAAAGAGAAGTTTTCTTATATTAAGTCATAAAAGCTTAAATACATCTAGATGAAATATTTCAATTGAAAAAAGCGTCCATTTCCTCCATAACCTTACCCAATAAAACAATCGATGCATACAAACTAACATCATCATTGTGGAATTTGCTAATTCATTCGATAAAGTACCCCAACAGCAACTCTTATACTTAAATGCTATGGAATTAATTCAAATGCTCTCTTTTGAATATCTGACTTCTTATCAAGTAAAACCTAAGACTGTTATCCTGGAGGGAACCATGTCAGACAATGAACCTGTAACCTCCAGAGTCCAATAGGGCACTGTATTTTGGCCCGTCTTGTTTTGGTCTACATAAACGACTTTTCAGAATACAATGTATATCAAACATAGCACCATATGAGTCGCGTTCTGACAAAACTGGGCATAATGCATGTGCGTAAAGTGTCGTCCCAGATTAGCCTGTGCAGTCCGCACAGGCTAATCAGGGACGACACTTTCCGCCTAAATTGGATTTTTCTTAAAAGAGACTTCATTTTAACGAAAAATGTCATAAAAGCTGAAAGTGTCGTCCCTGATTAGCCTGTGCGGATTGCGACACTTTACGCACGTACGCACATTATGCCCAATTTTCTCAGAAAACGACTAATATATACAAAATAATAACAACCGACGCCCAGTAGCTCCAGATAGATATTAAAGCTGTGGTCGATCGGAGCAAGATGGGTTAATGAAATTCCACCCTTAAACATGTTACATCCTTATCACTTTCCCCTACGAACTACAAGATCACATTCTTGAAAAAGTAAACTAAACGGTACGCCAAATATCTAGGTCTTACACTCCAACGTAACCTCAAATAGGATAAACATATTAATTATATCACATGTAAAACAAACCAGGCACGAGGATTTCTTCGCCGCAACCTCAAAATTAACTCACAAAGAAGTGAAAGGTCATGCTTGCAAAACAATTTTCAGGCCTAAATTAGAATACTCATCCCCTGTCTGGAACCCACCTACGAAAGCTGAACTTAAAGAGGCCTTTTCGCGTTTTGGTAAATTGACAAAATAAAAATAAATGTTTCAGATTCGCAAATTTTCGTTGTAGGTATGATATTTGTGAGGAAACAGTGATACTGAACATTTACCTTGCTCTAAAATTTCCAATATATGCATCTTTTGACGATTTAAAAGCCTGAAAATTATAAAGCGTTGCAACGCGCTACAATTGAATAATTTGGAAAGTTCTGCTGTTATCGTTATATTTTGTGATACTACGAGGATTGCTTATATAATCTATAAAATACATTACTCATTGTATGAGCACAGATGGCCGAGTGGTCTAAGCAATAGACTCTTACTCTAGGGGTCAGTGGTTCAGGTCCAGTGGATGGTTACTTTTTTCTTCTTTATTTTATTATTGTATGTTTACTTGAGCTTTTTAGATCAAATGTTTACATTTATCAGTATAAAGCATTTAATGACAAACTTCAATACATGCCAAAATCTGTGAAAAAAACAACAACCTTTAATCAACAGGAAAAAGTACAAAGACGTGCAGCCAGATTCTTAACAAACATATATCACAATACAAGCTCAGTAACTAATATGAGAGACAGCCTAAATTGGTCCAAACGTGAAACACGCAGAACAAAAATTTCGTATTATAACGCTGTTTAAAATTATCCACCTTATAGTTGCCATCACAACTACTGATAACCTGTTTCATGTCGACCATCAATCCAGATTTAGCAATACCCATTGCGTTAGACACATACAAACCTCAAAAAACTTTCTCATTCTACA
Source organism: Dreissena polymorpha (assembly GCF_020536995.1). Classification (NCBI taxonomy): domain Eukaryota; kingdom Metazoa; phylum Mollusca; class Bivalvia; order Myida; family Dreissenidae; genus Dreissena; species Dreissena polymorpha. The sequence goes on from NC_068355.1 coordinate 21,359,593, forward strand.
CGAGACCTTTTATGCCATTCACTATACCATATACACGTGACAGCCACAGCAGACGTTTTCGAGACCCTTAGCCTTACATCTGTGTTTGACATTGACCACCTTATTCCACTTTTGACAGTAACTATTTAAATAATTTTAAAATTAACACCCAACTAAGTACCTTTGTAGAGTTTTCACCCCTTTACCGATAGGCGCCGGTAAAAATCCTTTTCAGAGGGAGTTTCGTATCAGACAAAGAAGAAGACATAATAACGGTAAACAAATGAGTCGTGTTCTGATAAAACTGGGCATAATGCATGTGCGTAAAGTTTCGTTCCAGATTAGCCTGTGCAGTCCGCACAGGCTAATCAGGGACAACACTTTCCGCCTATACTGGATTTTTTCTAAGAAGAGACTTCATTTAAACGAAAAATGTCAAAAGCGGACAGTGTCGTCCCTGATTAGCCTGTGCGGACTGCACAGGCTAATCTGGGACGACACTTTACGCACATGCATTATGCCCAGTTTTCTCAGAACACGGCTCAAATGTTCCCCATCATGCTAAGTAAAGCCTAAGGGACCGCTATGTATAAGAGCCAGGACGAACTGAGTTTCATTACAATTTTCAAGTATCAACACGGCTAACCAGTGACTTTTTACTTCAGTAAACAGGTTTTCTAGTATAGATAGTGGCTATAAACTGTAGTAAATATACGTTTTAACTGGAATAATTATTGACAAAAATCTCACTTGAAAAACACATACCGATTTCTCACTTCTAAAACTCAAATCTAAAAATGCACTATAAAAACTAATTTGCATGTTTATTTACCTTTAAACACTGACATGACTTTACAATTCTGATATGTTAACATCAGAAAAGAACACATTTAGTTCATGTAAGATATGTGGACTATATTGTGCATAATGGTGTAATGTTAAGTAAACATATTATTGAATTATTGTATTTGTTCGCATTAAATATCAATGTGTTGCTAAAGAGATACCACTTTCGTCACCAATGCTTGTGCAATTCATTAAGACCTAAGAGAAGCGTCATTATTTGTATGAACATTTTGGTTCTATGTTAATAGTATATTGTGCATCATTATTTTAAAGAGTCTCTGTTAGTGTGTTTTTTATGTAAATATATGTTGTGATTGAACACAATATTGCAACTCGTACTCAATAATTTTCATACCAAAATGTTTTAACCCGTTAGAATCAAACTTAACTTTCATAACATTTGGGCAATTATTAACCAATATGTATTATTTAATGATTTCTTTCATCTATGTTTGAGAGGCCGCCCCCCCAAGCGCAGCGATTCACACATTCCATGCTGCTGAGCAAAATTGACTGCATGCTTCTAGAAGTTACCACTGAGCAACGGAGAGATTCTGAAGCTATCAATGGCAATGCTTGCATGGGGAAAAATGCAAGCTATTGTGACCTTTTTTCGACAGCTTTTTGTTGAATTATTATAATTGAAATTGCGTGGACTTAACAAAAGATTTAAGTTTTATGGAGGGTTTACTTTGTGTCCATCTGAGTGCAAAAGCATCGAAGGCATAACAAATATCAGATATAATAACGATGTGACATTTTAGTGAAATGTACTATTTTTGCACAAAGCAAACGTGTTGAATAAATTAATAAATGTTAATACTGATCGTTCTAAGTCATTAACAGATTTTAACACTTTCAGTGCTGGAACCGAATTTTAAAGGCCTTTGCAAACAGTTTGGATCCAGATGAGACGCCACAAAACGTGGCGTCTCATAGGATCCAAACTGTTTGCTATTCTGATAGTATTTTTTTAAACAACGATGAAAATGCTAATTTTAGAAATTTAGCAGACGACATTTTAGCAGACGACAAATTTCCCAGCATGCAAAGGGTTAACTGTATGCCAATCAGTGCATCAAAATAAAAAAATAAATGTACAAGTAGCAAGTGACACATGCAAGAGGGTACAGTCAGTTTTAGGACCATTTTGATGTGTGATGATGCCTTGAAGAAGGACATTGCACTCGTTAACAGTAGCCTTTACCTTGTTTCGTTACTCATTTTTTTATGTATTGAATTCGTTTAATGGTGTTGCATTATGCGATGAGAAATGTGACCAAATTTTCTGTTCTCGTACGATTTTCCGTGGTGCATGCTCGGAATTGTTATGTCTATTCTCATCGTAGCAATTAGGCATCGATGTATATAAGCAAGAGATTTATAACGACCTTAAACCATAATAATAAACAGGGACGTCGCTGTAATAATGTACAGCGCCCTATAATTGTTGGACGCTTTAGAGACAAAAACTCCCTCCTGCTCTTATACCTTTTAAAATCATCAGCCTTCTTGAAAACTTAATGAACGGGGATTGAACCGGGGTCGCCTAGGCGAGAGGCATCGTGTCTTTTTTTTGCGTGAATGTTTGCATGAATTTACTTGTTTTGTTTATTGAAGACCACGTTGAAGATACATTGCAAAGCAAGAAATAAATATATGTACATGTAGATGCCAGACCGTTAGCTTTCGTTGTGGAAAAGGGAGCTAACTCACACTAGTCAGGTATCAAGATGTTCGTGGTAGTCTTTCTTGGCAAATGAATCGTAGCGTAAAAAGCGCCCATGACCCTAGTCTTGTTACTGTGACCTGAATACTTTTCTAGGCGATTATATCCATCTTGGTATTAAGGTTAACCGTTATACCTCAATATGCATGGTGGATGGGGATCATTTCAAGGAGTTTAAATGGACACGGTAAGTTCGTGCTAGAGATAGTTATTTTATTTTTTTACATGATTCGCCCATGAACAAAAATAAAAGCTTCATAGCTTTCGGATCAAAAGCATTATTCGGATAAGTGTTTTTGTGCGATATACATAATCACCGTTTCCGCACTTTATGATCATGTAAAGTGTGGGTGTATAATCAATTCTAATAAACTGTTTTTTAAATAAATAATACATTTTTAAACTATTTGTTGCAAAATTTCATTAAAAATCAATTATTTTATACATAGAACTGATATTATCCTCTGTGTGCCTAATTCCGATCAGGTGCCTCAGTTCGAGCAGTTTTTATGACGTATTTTCGAATACCAGCACTTACATCACGCGCAAGCCTTCCTGAAAAAACTCATAACAGAAGTCGTAATTCCGTCAACCTCTCGTAAAAATGCGGTTTGAACAGGTCTTTATGAATAACAAAGGGATCTTTTCACGCTTTGGTAAATTGACAAAATTGAAAAAAGTTGTTTCAGATTCGCAAATTTTCGTTTTAGTTATGATATTTGTGAGGAAACAGTAATACTGAACATTTACCATGGTCTAATATAGCCATTATATGCATCTTTTGACGATTTTAAAACCTAAAAATTATAAAGCGTTGCAACGCGAAACGATTGAATAATTTGGAGAGTTCTGTTTTTGTCGTTAAATTTTGTGAAACTACGAAGATTGCTTATATAAGGTATAAAATACGTCAAGTATGTGTACTCGGCGGAATAGCTCAGTAGGCTAAAGCGTTTTTACTTCAGGACTCTGGCAGGACTCCAGGGGTCACTGGTTCGAAACCTGCTCCGGGCAATGTTCTTTTCCTTTTTTTAATTTTATTCTTGATTTTTTACTGGAGCTTTTACGATCCAATGTTTACAATTATCAATATAAAGCATTTAATGAATAAGTTAAAAATGCCAAAATCTGTGAAAAGGCCCCTTTAAATTATGTCAATTATCGATTCCTCATTTTTCATGCATTTATCGCTCTTATATTCTTTAAATCACCATTAAATTCATAAAAGAACCATCAAAATACTCTTTTCTTAATTGCCAGGGACGGTGCAGTATTCAGGGTAGGTAAGACAATTCTCCGTAAATAAGCGCTTTGTTTACCTGGGGCTCATAAGGGGACATTCATATACAGTACAGGCAACGTGTACTTTGACAAACGCCACTCGTTGCAGTGTTCATTTTACGGTGTTCGCTTACCAAACGACCCCCGCGTTGGGTGTTCAGATAAAATATTCGCGGGGGCCGTTTTCCATAAGGTGGACACCGCGAATCACCGCGGACCCATAATATCTACCGCAGTGTTCATCGTGTTCGCTAGAAATAAAATAATTGAACATTAACATAGGTCGGTACCAATTTGCAGAAAGAATCTACCGTGCGTTTGAATGTTATAGGTGTCATTTGGTGTCTAAAAAATTAACAACGATTACGAACAATCACAATCGATTACCGCATACATGCAAAAATTCCCGTCTCTGTCAATTACCCGATAATTCTGAGATTTCCGATTTCATGCAAATTCTGATCAATGTTGACGATAAAAGTGTGATAGAAATGCAAACATCACAAACGTTCGCCATATCTCTAAACTATCAAATGAATTTCTGCATATGTTTCTATTTAAAGATTTGATGAAATAAGCGCCCAATCAGAACAGGTGTATTATAACATTCATAAATCACCTGACGCCAAGTGTGCGCGTTCTGTAGAGTTCATGTTCTGTTACAAATTGTAGCCACAAATAAATACATGTATATATGCCCATGATATTTTCATTTTCTTTGTTCTGAACCATAAAAAGCGCGCGAAAATTGGCGTGGGTGTATTTATTTTTGACACAAAATCTTCGTAGCGCAGACAACATTGGGATCTTTTAATTTCAATTTAAAGTTTCGTAGTGAATTTCTTCTCAAGTACCAGGGTAGCTCGCGAATGATTTGGAATTGACATTTCATCTGAATAAAATAAAAATCAAACACGCTGTAACACGCTATATTTAGATTTAATGCAACATGTACAAGTCATTTTCTGGAAATCGGGAAAAATGAAACCCAATTTTGTGAAAACAAAAAGGGCAATTGCATTGATTAATACCATAAAAGTTAATCGTATTGATCATCTCAACACTTAGTTTTAGTTTCCGACTTAACGTACTGCCCGAGTTTAAGTACACATAAAAAATGTGCACATAATATCTACATGTACATGAAGTATATGATTTTATTTTGTACATGTACATTAAAAACGTGTGAATGACCCTCGCAGACAGGTGTTTACGGTGGCTGCGCAGCATCGCGGTGATCACGGGTGTTCCCGTTAACGATAGCGTGCAATCGCCGCAATTTCGGGTGTTCGCCCAACACCGCGGTCAGTAGCGTGTCCGCCCCCCGCGAAATGTCACCCATCGGGAAAATTGAACACCGCGGACACGTGTTTTTGTCAAAGTACACATTGCCTGTACTGTATTAGATCGACTCATTACATATTAAGATAATAGACGTCCAATTAAGACGTTCATTGTTAAATTTAAGCTCTTTACTGCAGCGCAATTGCCACGAAAAACTGGCTTTTAGAAGGGGTGAAACATTCCCATGTCCACATTGTGTTTAGGAAAAATATTTTATTATAATGTAAATATGTTTGGTAATTTTACAAATGTGTGTTTATGAGTGTGTAATGTTCTTTAATCTTTTCTGTTACCTTCTGGTACTAAAATTAATTTTATTACAGTTAAATGTTTTAAATAACATTGTACTGTTTTTTTTTTACATTTGTTAAGGCAAACTTATAATTACCCATGATATATCGTATGTTCATACAGTATTGCATGAGTAAAACATACATTTAAATCCATAGTTAAGTTATGTATGAAACTAAGTATAATACTCTGTATTCAAATAATTTTAAACTGATTTACTGAAGCTCTTCACTTGGAAACAGACAGCAATTGTAATGGAATTTAAATAATAATGATTATGTATATTCTTAAGATGCATATTATATGTAAACACATGTTCAGTGTATAATTATTTACTTGTAGTAAGGAATTAATCACCTGCTTTACAGATTTGGAGATCTTGCCAGCCAGACTACAATGTGGTAGTCTCATGGATGGCTTTTTTATCTGCACAAATAAATGATATATACTTAAGGGTTTAACCAAATCTTTTATGAATATACAAGAAATCTAACAATTTATTATGCCCCCCTTCGAAAAAGAGGGGGTATATTGTTTTGCACATGTAGGTCGGTCTGTCAGTCGGTCCGTCCATCAGATGGTTTCCAGATGATAACTCAAGAACGCTTAGGCCTAGGATCATGAGACTTTATAGGTACATTGATCATGACTGGCAGATGACCCCTACAGATTTTCAGGTCACTAGGTCAAAGGTCAAGGTCACAGTGACTTGAAATAGTAAAATGGTTTCCGGATGATAACTCAAGAATGCTTTGGCCTAGGATCATGAAACTTCATAGGTACATTGATCATGACTGGCAGATGATCCCAATTAATTTTCAGGTCACTAGGTCAAAGGTCAAGATCACAGTTACTTGAAATAGTAAAATGGTTTCCGGATGATAACTCAAGAATGCTTAGGCCTAGGATCATGAAACTTCATAGGTACATTGATCATGACTCGCAAATGCCCCCTATTGATTTTCAGGTCACTAGGTCAAAGGTCAAGGTCACAGTGACTCGAAATAGTAAAACGGTTTCCTGATGATAACTCAAGAATGCTTACGCCTAGGATCATGAAACTTCATAGGTACATTGATCATGACTCGCAAATGCCCCCTATTGATTTTCAGGTCACTAGGTCAAAGGTCAAGGTCACAGTGACTCGAAACAGTAAAATGGTTTCCTGATGATAACTCAAGAATGCTTACGCCTAGGATCATGAAACTTCATAGGAACATTGATAATGACTGGCAGATGACCCCTATTGATTTTCGGGTCACAAGGTCAAAGGTCAAGGTCACAGTGACTCGAAATAGTAAAATGGTGTCCGGATGATAACTCAAGAATGCTTACACCTAGGATCATGAAACTTCATAGGTACATTGATCATGACTGGCAGATGACCCCTATTATTTTTCAGATCACTAGGTCAAAGGTAAAGGTCGCAGTGACTCGAAACAGTAAAATGGTTTCCTGATGATAACTCAATAATAATTAGGCCTAGGATCATGAAACTTCATAGGTACATTAATCATGACTGGCAGATGTCCCCTATTGATTTTCAGGTCACAAGGTCAAAGGTCAATGTCACAGTGACAAAAAAACATATTCACACAATGGCTGCCACTACAACTGACAGCCCATATGGGGGGCATGCATGTTTTACAAACAGCCCTTGTTTGAATTGATTTTCTATCTTTATCATACTAATAATTTCATTTGGGATTTATATTATATAAATATGTTCTGAGACAGCACACAATACAATACAGGGATAATCAAAACAAGTATATTGTTGAGATCCATGACTCGATCATTTAAATAAACACATAATTAGGTTTGGATGCAAGCCAAAGAAAGGAGTTCACAGTACAGATAAGTTGAAATGAACCCAGTTTTTCTTTTATTTGTCAGTTCATTTATTTGCAATCATAATGGGGGAAGATATTGTGAATATATATTTATTTACAATATATGCTGTGCATATAAAGTAAGTTTAATGTTCAAATATAGGCAGTGCACAACAGATCAAATCTGCAAAACTTGCATGAAATATGTACATCCAATTTAATGTTTTTATCATTGTATGGCCCCCGAGTTATGAATCAAGTGAACCGGAAATGGTTTGCAAGTGCCCTTTACATAATTCCATTTTTCTTCTTTAAATGACAGCCAAAAGGCATAATGATGACTGTTTCAAATAAAATGTACAGAATTTCACACAATAACATCAACCTTTTATTATTTTTTGGCACAGAACAACAAAATAAATACCTCAATTAAGACTTAAAAAAAACTTGCTCGAAAGTCTCTAGTTTTGAAGCCTTATGGAACTACAAGCACTTGATAACTTACAGTCAACCAATTTGTGTACACATTCATTTGTCTGACGAAGAAATCATTACTTGACAGTACAGAAAAAATAACGTTTCTGAATACACTCTCTTCGTTCCAGTCTTATAATTTCCAAGTGTGATGGACCTGGTCCTGGTTAGTAATTTACAGGTTCACTTACTGTATTTTCCACTTGAGTAATTAGTAATTTTCATAAAGATTTGACATCATGCATAATTAATAGAAATATGACCATGAATCATTATGAAAATATTTATTATTCTTTGGTCTACCAAATTTAATGCTTTTTCCAGGCTTATGTTTGTTTTGAAGGGCTTGCATTATTCTTACTGTAGATTTTTCACTGGTTCTAATTATGTTGTTGGTCTGTAAAGTTGTCTGGGGGCATGGAGACTGGGGAACAAGAATCAAACAATTTATAGGTGCTCATGAAGCTTCATAGCAGCCATTTGCCTTCAGACTATTTTTACTAATTTTGCCTGGAATAATAGTCCTTTTTAGTTATGAAGGGTTTCCCAGGAAGAATGTCGGTATGCTCCTGTATGCACATTGACATCTTCCATAATAATTAATATTAAGGGTCTTGTAAAAGGCCCCTATGTGAGAGTAAGAACTTGTATTTGTTTTCCTTTGGAATACCAAGTATGTTTTTGGAAGATGATTGACTTGGTAATGTAACTGCTACATGTTGCACTGAAAGCTGTTCACTGGGCATAACAAGAATTAGAAGTCATGACAATATGTCTGCATGTTTACATTACAAAACATGAAATTATGAATGAAAACAATTAATGATGTAAAGATCCACAAACATGCTTCGGCAATGTGTAGTTAACAAACAATAACATGATTAAGTCAACACACACTTCACTAAAAGGAACAATGTTGTTGAAACAAATTTTTTGCCATTATTTTAGTCAAATATACTTAAAGTGTATAATGTATGATCCAGAGATTCATGTGATAAGTGTAATGCAATCCAGCAAAGAATGTTATGTTTGCCTCAAGCATTAAAATCATGTGTTTTCTTAACATGTTTATAAGCCATAGTTGCAGTTAACATTATCATAAAATATTAATTGCTTAAAATAACAATGTATTTCTGCATGCATGGTAAAATTTAACTGCCAGCCAGTCTCCATTAAGTGCATTAGGGTACCGCATTTTAGTATGGTACATAAAAAGCATCTTCTGAGGAGTATGACTTGTTGCCCATTTTAAAGGGGCAAATGAAGGGTATTTTCTTCTTAATATTGACATCATGTAGACACTTTTTAAACAATGGATATTCCCTCTTTTTCAAGCAGATATTTATCTAGTTACAATGTTTTATTTAAGATATTAAATAAAATATATTGCTGAAGTAAGTTTATCAGATCGCGCCTAAAAAGGGACTCACATTAGTCGTACATGTATAATCAATAGTGCGTATAACTGTGCCTCACCATTCACTTAGTTCAAACTTGTTAACTGCTTTTTTTTCAGCGCCCGCCGAACACATTTTTATGGGTGTAAACCTTAATAACATCAATAATCGGAGGAGACACCATTTAAGATTATTTTTTTGGTATACATTTAGATAATCCATAATTTTGAAAATTTAGTATGGTATTTATTTCAGTATGCTTTTTTTTTCACTCAGTAGCTGTCAGTCGTCATGTTAAGACCTTTCTGTTTTTAAAAACGCGCCTGAGTGCCTAGCACTCATTGGGATCAGGCGCTCATTGGGATCAGGCGCTCATTGGGATCAGCCGCTCATTGGGATCTTAAAGCATTCTGTGTTGTCCGTCATCCATTAGTTTGTTTGTGCGTGAGGTGCCTTTGTTAATTTTTCTTCTAAGAACATTTCCTTTATCTGCGATTAATATTCATTCAAATAAGCAGTTTTTTAAGACATATCCGTCCAATATCCTCTTAATTTTTGCTTGCTATTAACTTTTTAATGTTTCTATCTTTGAGATCACAAGAGTGTTGTCTGAGTAATTTTCTTTTTAGCAGCCCTGCATTCATTTGTTGGTGAACTGTTTTTAACTATAGCTATTTGTATATTTTATAATTTATAGTAATATATTACATAAAGTTGATGCCTTTTGCTCACTAAAGAGCTTCAAGTGCTCAAAGTGAGCTACCAGTATGTCCATGCATATGCTGTGTGCTGTCAACTTTAAGCTCATTCTAGAGGCCACATTTTCATCCAATCATGATGAAACTTTTGTCAGAATATTTATCTGGGCAATATCTTTAATGAGCTCAGATCTGTGTCATGTGTAGAAAAACTGGAAAACCAGGTCAAAGCTTAGACAAACCTTGTTACCAGTCTCTAGAAGCTGCATGCACATTTATTAATTGATCATGATGTAACTTGGGCAGAATGTTTGTTATCAATATCTAGAACAAGTGTTATGAGGATCATGTGCTCCCAAAAACTTTGAAGGCCAACAGGTCAAATCTTATAAAAACTGTAGAGGCGGCATTTAAAGCTCAATCTTGATGAAACTTGGGCGGAATGTTTATCTTGACATTTCCTAGGCTTATTTTGAATATGGGTCACATACATCAAAAATTAGTCACCTTTGCAAATAAGCCTTGTAAACACTTGAGGCCACATTTATGGCTCAATCTTGATTAAACTAGTCTTCATCATGTACATTGTGACAATATTTAGGCCGAGTTTAAATGTAGGTCTCAATAAAAAAACTTTGTCACTAGGTCAAATTTAGATAAAGCTTGCAACACCTCAAGAAGCAGTATTTATGTTTCAATATTGATGAAACATCTTTAGAATGTTCATTTTGAATATGTCTATGGTGAGATTAAATTTTGGTCACAGTACATGGGTTCAAAAAGTAGGGTCAACAGGTTGTTTGAAAAACTACTATAGAAAACATTTATTATTACTCAGTTATCATGTCAGTGCGAACCTGGGTCACTTGTATCCAAAAACTAGTTCAGTAGTTTATTACATTTCTAGATGACACAGTTATGACTCTATTTTGATGCATGTTTGATGCACTTCGCTGAGTGTCACTCCACGTGACTTGCATCCCAAAACTACATACAGGTGACCAGTTCATCAAGGAAATTGTAAGAAAAACCTTGTTTACTTTCTACAGGCCAAATAAGAAGACTGTGTTATTTATTTTTGCTTCAACAATTACTCTTGTTCATTAAAGCATAGTAGAATGTTTGTTGCATGATGCTCAAATACATGTATGTGATTTGGTGTTTAAACAATTAAGAACTTACATGAATAGACCTTTTCACAACTTTGTGTGTGGAGATAAGATTTTACTGACGGGTAATCGGTTATCATCAAGTCTTCACAACTACTTAAGGTACTTATTTGCTTTTTTACAACTCAACTATTCACTTAAAGGAACAGTTTTGACATGAAACTTACATTATTATGAATAGTTGATCTAGAAATGGAACCTATATAATTATGACTTGTTGATCCTTATTACTCCTGGTGAGGCCAAAAAAAAGGTCCGTTTGGGGTCTCCATGGAAAAAAAACAACAGGGTCGGTAGGTAGGGATTTTATTTTGTCTTTCAGGTACTAGAATGGAAGGCTACTAAAGCTTATAATAAGAAATACATGTATATATGTTTATATGTGTATATATATATGCTTTGTTTGCTTGATATTACAACTCCTATGAACAAATTTTTTTTCTTTTGTTTTTAATTTTTTTTTTTGCGACCCCATTAAAAAGATAAGGGTAGGCGCCGATTCGGGAGACACGGTTGGGCAACCCGAAACTGACCTTTTTTTTGCCTGAGCTATAGGAAGGTGGATTATAGAGGTTTTGTCAGCAAATTGCTTAAACAATTTTTAAACTGCTGGGGGGGGGGGGGGATTTTCAGGAAACTTTACAGGAATTATGCTTAGATTACCCTCTTTCAGAGTTGTTGGAATCTTTTGGTGGCTGCATATATACATGTCGGTCAACAGAGCTTAAATAGATTATAAAACTAGAAACTTAAAAAATTCTCTTCCCTGAAATTGCATGGCTCAGGGGTTTATTATTTGGTGTTTAACGTTGTCTTTTGGTCCTCTACATAGATTGTTCAAATCATGCCCATGTGGTCAAAGCTTGCCACACCCTAAGGTCACATGATTTATATAGACTTCTATAGTAAATAAGTAATTTTCCAAACAAAAGTTACTACTGTGCCTGCATTTTTATCTCAGGAACATCCTTGTACCTTAATTTTCCAGTTGTTTTCTGTGTTTCCTGGTTTTAAACTGTGGAGTTATAAAGAAACTAAATAATTGGACACATCAACTTTAAAGAAAAAAATCCAACCTATTGCCAACCAGTGATATTTTTACAATTTTTTTCTTCTGAGTTCTGGAACTCGATAACTTGCAAATCTACAAATCCAGGAATTGAAAGAATGAGACCAACTATTAAACAGCGATTTTCCTTGTCCAATTAGGAAAAGTACCCGTACTGGTCCAATTGGGAAAAATTGAGTCGTGACAACCTCAAAATTGGGAAAAATCGAGTCATGAAATCCTTAAATTGGGAAAATCGCGTCGTGAAGTTTGGGTCTTATTGAATACATCATACAGTTCAAACTTTATTGAACATACCCATTAAAATAATCATTTGCAGGCATGCCTTAATGACAATTACTTAAAGTAATAAAGTTGATATAAATAACAAAATATTACATAGAAGACACAAAATCAATTACTAGTTGTTTTAATCTCTTATAAAGCAATGTCTCTCTCTTTCATTTTTTTGAAAATTTCAACAATCTTTGATGTTTGATCATCACTCAGTTGCTGGCATCCCTCTCTGCACAGCATCATTAGAGCTGTCAATGTGTCCTGTGATAGAAGGTTCCGATTGGTCGTGCAAAGATTGTTCATTAGACTGAACAACCTTTCCACAGAGGCAGTGCTGGAGGGCATTTCAAACTACGATAAGGTTTCAAACCGACGTCAAACAGTACGCTGGCTGCCTAACAAAAGAACCGCAAACAGTAACGACTATTGATTGAACGCGCTGAATAATAAAACCCGACATTAATCGAGCGCGTGGTTACACACAACTATACGATTTTTTTGTTTGCTCACCAAAAGTTGGGTTTTGTTACGAAACTTTCGATCGTTTTGAGAAAAAACTTGGAAGCCGATTGTGATTTTTCAGATGCCGATTGGGAATTTGGGAATTTTCGCTCGATTGGGAAAGTACCGTTTACCGGTACTTTATAAAGAAGGAGGAAAATCGCTGAAATTAAACAATATTAATTTTTGAGAAATTTCAATGCTTTTTTTGGACTCACATTATTCAAAACTTTGCATCCCCAGAGGTTATTGTGAGTTCAGGACTATAGCAGGTAAAAAATCACTGGCAAACTGCGGGTCTATATCCCCTGTGCTATAACAAAATCCTTGTAATAAAGGCCTGCATCTTTGCTGCTATTACATGCCAAGCTGTGGCAGTTGAAAGCTGCAGCCTTCTGATGCTGGCAGCCTCAAATGTTTAATTTTGTTCTGTTAGTTACACAATAAAAGAAACATGTTTTCCATAATGTTGTCAGCATTATTGAGATCATATCGAGGGGTGAACGGAAGACTGTTGTAACTCATATTAAATAAAGAAGGAGATACAACAGTTTACCGTTCAGGCCTCGATATGTAAGCATTTAGCTAACTAAATTATAATCAAAATAACTTGCTTCAGTACATTTATTATGTACTTTTGTATTCTGTATTAGTTGCTCTGCTCGTATAGTGCACAAATGTTTGCTTCATGTGTAGCTATTAATAACATTGGTTCACTGCTCAGAATATGTTATTGGAATGGAATGTTGGGTTAGAGAAAAAGTTTCCACATATAAAAAAATGCTTTATGATTTTCTACCAAAATTCACAATATTAGCAACCTCTGCGCTACAAAGTTGTTATTCAGCAATTCAATATTTAAGTCCACGCTTTCCCAGAGGAAGAATGACATGATGTTGTACATGAAGTCTAATTTTGCCATAATTTTCATCTGTACATGAAATACACGAGAAATGTGTCTTTGTTGCTAGAATTTTCTTAATTTTCCGTAAATAATTAAATCTGGAAATGGTTTCGGAGAACATATTTAATCATACGCACTTGAAAATACTTTAATTAAATAATGCATTTTGTAATACAAATGGTCATAACACACTGTGTTCTAAATTAAGGTAAATAGCGTGTTTTGAGATTGCCAAACAAAACTACATGTATGCATACACCTAGGTCTACATAAATGAATGACCTTACAAGTTATATAACGATCCGGAATGAAGTGAACTTGGTAACATTTAAGGAAAGACGCGTTTTTATTATCAGAATTTCACTTTATGCAAACTTTTCTGAAAGGAGGCACATGTAACATTTTAGTTTGAGTTGTTGATTTGTCTTAATTACCAAATATAAACGGTCTCGATGCTCTCAATCGCGTCGCTTGATTTACGCATGTTAATCGGAATTCCCCAATCCAACAATTCAATTTGTATATGCACTTGCGTTAAATGGCGGATGACATTCATCGTAGATATTTTGTCCCTCAAAATGTCTAAATTCGTTTTCGGTCGAGGGGCTTCGCCCCCCTGGCCCCCCTTTAACCAGGGCTTGTCCTGGACCCACAAGAGGGCCTAGGCAGCCACCTTGACCCCCGGCCTAATCGGTTACTATTCGTAAAATAATCCTTTGTTTGCAATCATGATGACAACCCTGCATTCAATTCCATGTTAATATGCACTCAGATTATTTAGATTATATATGGTATATTCTAATGACCATGTATGTGCATTTAAACATTATTAAAACAATTACTAAGTATGCAAATTATGAAATGCATTCCTAAAAACTAATTCTTTGGACAACATTTTTGTAGCATGAAGTAATTTTATCACCTACAGCCAGAATGATGTTACAAGCAGGAGACAGAAAAAAAGCAATGCTAGCTACTGCAATTAAAATGAATTGTTTAAACATCATGTGCTGGTCTAAGCTTAAAAAATATTGATAACTTTAATTTTAATTTGTAAAAGGCACCAACACATCATTTGTTGTAATTATTATTTGTGCAGACACAATTTTGCAAATCAGTATGGAGCAGTATGGGCTTAGGTACGGCAGGAACCGTTACCCGTGACTGCCTGTGTGGATAAGGCTACTATTCCATCTGTCCGTATCCGCATCCGTATCCGCAAAATCATAATACGGACGCTATATTCCACTTATCCCCGCATACGTAGAACGTATCTTTCTTTTTTTGAAAAACTTCTGAACTGAAAACATGTATGCAGTGTGGTCGAAAACTATGGCCACCAGGGGACAAGGCAGTTTCTCATACATTGTGTATATGGCTGTAGTGATGCCTAATGTTAACACTTTAGAAGACATTTTTTTAGTCCAATTATAATCACATTGTGTCTCAATAAAATCCTGGCCTAGTTTGAAACTTGTTCACTGGAGATAAAAACAAGGTCACTAGGTCAAATTAAAGAAAAAGCTTGTTAACATCTAGAAGTCATATTTCAAGTTGAAGTATGTTTGTTCCTTTGTTTCTCAGGTGTCAGTGCCATAGGGACCTCTTGTTATAGTTTTGCATAATGTGGTCATAATTATTAAACACGAAATGCATGTGGCCTGTTAATCTGTTGCTAGAAAATAACAAAATTGTCAAAGTATAGTGCTACGCAACCTATGCTCCTTATCATAATGATGCTTCCTCTTTTGAATATTTAATTAAGCTTTCCAATGACCGGATTATCTGATTGTACAATAGTAAAATGGCGGCCATTTTTGGTCTGATTTGGTAGTTTTATTGACTTGAAATATTTTGTTGTCAATTTTTTAATAAAAAAAAACCAATGTGCACATGGGCAAATTTTGTGTTATACTAAAGTAAAACCTTGGCAACACTCTAGAGGCCACATTTATTGTCCAATCCTAATGAAACTTGGTCGAAAAATATGTCCCAATGATATCTTGGACAAGTTCAAAAATGTTTCTTGTTGGTTGAAAAACATTGCTGCCAGCAGGGGTGGGGGGGGGGCATTATTATTTATATGGTTATAGTAAAAACTTGTTAACACTCTTTAAGTAAAATTTCATGAAAGTTGGTCAGAACATTTGTTTTTAGCTCACCTGAGCACAACGTGCTCATGGTGAGCTTTTGTGATCGCCTTTTGCCCGTCGTCTGTCGTGCGGCGTGCGTTGTGCGACATCAACATTTGACTTGTTAACTCTCTAGAGGCCACATTTATTGTCCAATCTTCATGAAATTTGGTCAGAAGATTGGTTTAAATGATATCTTGGAGGCCGTTTTATCAACAGATCTTAGCGTGATCTTATGTAAGATTCGTAGGATTTTGTCGTACGCTTATCGTAAGTACTGCAAACCGTTTTATCAAAGAAATCGCAGCTAAGATGTCGTAAGATTTGTGGTTAAAGCTACGACTGGGTAAGACCACTCTTAGCGTTGGTGAACCTTCGTAAACATGGCGGCCGCACGCGCTTTAGACGTTGGTCAACCGAGAGAGATGAGAATGTTTCGAGAAAGAAAGGATTTAGCGATCTCCGTGATGGAAAAATATTGATACTATTGGACGTATTTATGTTTGATAACGTTAAATATATTCATTATATCATTCTCTGCATTAAACGTCCAAGGGAAATGAAATTTGTGATGTTTTGATAATTAATTCGTTAAATAGGTAAGTATTTAGTCATCTTTATTCAATTTCTATCAAAACAAATGTTTTATGGTTTCTTTTGAAGTAAAACAGTTCATTTGTCATTAAATATTGAATGTTAACGGGTGAACTAAAATTCGGATATTTCACATGTCGGAGGCTGCTATACAAGTTAGTTGTCGACTCAATATCCTGATATGCCTTTAGCGCATAAAGTTTTGAAGTTTTTTTCTATCTAATGAATAATAAATAATGCATTAATGTCTGCAATATCTGCCCCAACGATTATAATATACAGAAGTGAAACTATAAGTCATAAACTTTGCAATCCCAACATTTAAATATCAATGTTCTGTCAAAATTAGATTTATGAATTGTACAGTAATATATACAGTAGCTGAGCAACATAAATCTCACACTGCACCGTGAGATGCAAGGTAGCAAAGTTATATTCTGATCTAGTTATGCTCTTGCCAAATGTCAATGTGATTTTAATGACCCTGTATCACACTGTACAATGTCACTTGTCAGTCAGAAGTGGCTTAACTAATAGTGTAAAATCATAAAACATTTGAATTTAATAGATCATTCAACAAAGTTAGTGAAACACATTTCACATATTAAAGTATAGTTTATTTGCAGGTTCAACAGTTGCTTCTATACTTGTTGAGAAACTTCCAAAAAGTTTTAATAAATATGGCAAGAATTTTGTAGGTAATTACTACGCTACTAAAGGTGTTGTGCCAAACAGTTTTTCATTTTCCATTGTGTCTGAAAATACAATTTTAAAGCATATACATAAATTAAGTGCTATTAAGGCCTCAGGTTTGGATGGCATTCCTGCTAGATTTGTTAGGGATAGTGCTTCTTTCATATCTTGTCCCCTTGCTCATATTGTTAACTTGTCAATCATACAGGGTTCTGTTCCTGATGACCTCAAGTCAGCGAGAGTTATTCCCCTCTATAAAAAAAGGGTTAAGACTGAGGTTGAAAACTACAGACCGGTTTCGGTCTTAAGTATCATCTCAAAGATCCTTGAAAGAGTAATTTATGACCAAGTTGAAGGTTACTTGAATGACAAAAAAGCTTCTGTATAGCTATCAATCAGGATTTAGGCGTGGCTACTCTACAGACACCTGCCTTACCCATTTATCTGATTATATTCGTTTTAAGATGGATGAAGGTAAGATGGTTGGTATGATATTGTTAGACCTACAAAAGGCCTTGGATACCGTCAATCATAGTATTTTAATCATGAAACTTGAGGCTATTGGTCTCCATAGTAACGCAGTCAGGTGGTTCACCTCCTATCTCTCCGATCGCCATCAGGTTGTTGACGTATGGGGTACTATGTCCTCCGAGGCCTCCATCTCATGTGGTGTTCCTCAGGGCTCCATTTTAGGTCCCCTTTTATTTTTAATTTATGTGAATGCTATGGCCGCTGTGGTAAGAAATAAAATTTTACTTTATGCGGATGATACTTGCATCCTGGTAGCTGGTAAACACATTTCAGAAATTGAATCCATTCTTTCTAGCGATCTCCAACTTATAAGTGAGTGGTTAGTGGACAATAAACTTTCCCTACATCTTGGTAAAACAGAATCAATATTGTTTGGCTCAAAGCCCAAACTAAGGTCAAATCCTCAGTTAAATGTCTCTTGCAATGATGTGTCAATTACTCCATCAAGTTCTGTTAAGTACCTAGGTGCTATATTGGACCAGTTCCTGTCTGGTAAAACCATTGCTAGGTCAATTATTACAAAGGCAAACTCCAGCTTAAAGTTCCTATACAGAAATAGTAAGTTCTTAACATTGCACAACAGAAAACTTCTTGTCATGTCCCTTATTCAGTGCCACTTTGACTATGCCTGCTCTTTTTGGTACCCTGGTCTTATTCAGTCACTTAAAAATAGGCTTCAAACTACACAAAACAAGATGATTAGGTTTGTTCTGAATATGGATAACAGATCACAAGTTGGTCAAGAACAGTTTTCACATTTAGGTTGGCTGCCTGTTTCAAAACTAGTAGAACAGATCATTCTTTGTCATGTACATAAGGTTAAAAATGGCCTTGCACCAGAGTATATGGGTTAGAATTTTAAGCCAGTGTCTGGCGTACATAATCGTTGTACTAGGTCTAATATGGTAGCTCAGCCAGAATCTGATCATTTTGCTGAAAATTTTACATTTGTAGACTCTGCTCGTTTTTCCAAACAAAGAGTAGGAAGTTTTGGTTCTAAAACATTTACATTATAATGGTACCTGTTTATGGAACAATCTTCCTCAAAACATCAGGGATGTAACTAAACCTAACAATTTCAAGGGTGCCATCAAGAAACAGTTTTTAGAGTCTTTGTAGCTTTTTATAGTATAATTTTTAGTATGACTTTTATGTTCTGTTAAAATACTGTGATACATTTTTAAGTCTTATGATCATTAAGATGCAAGGATCTCATAATTATTCTTAAACTTATAGTATGCTACAAAGTGTGTTTATTAATTACATATGCAGTGTGTAACTTTCTTAAGCAACTTCTGTGATAATAATGAACATGTGATTATATTTATTCATTCTTAATCAGTAATATGCTTTATTAAACAGTACATATTTGATACATATACATTATTAAATATCTAATACATGACTGTTTCATGGTTACTGCCACCAATATCAAGGACAACAATGGAAATAAGTGAAAATCATTTTTCTCTTTTTTGTGTTATCCTTGGTATTGTGTGTGCATTCCATGGTTTGTTATGTATATTGCTGTGATAATATATTTTATATTGTCTGCATTATGTAGTAACTATGTAATGTTCATATGTTTACCAAATAAAATCAATCAATAAAATCAATCAATCAAAGATTGTGTCAAAATGGCTTGGGTCAACACACAAGACGCCTCTGTCTTTGTCCGTGGTTTGAAGGTATGACAATAAATAATGTGCTGTTATGGATATACCATTAGAGGGACTATGGCTAGTATTGGCTAGGAAAAAGTGGAATACTACTGTTATGATGATGCAAATATTTTATTTTTTTACATCAATGCATTGCACATTACTAAAATATAATGTGTTTAATGTGCATACATAATTTTACTTTTAATTTCTGTCAACAACATAAAAGATTCCATTATATTTCTGTATGTGTGTACACACTGTATCAACACATAAAATATGCATATCAATGTTAAATTTATAATTTTAATGAAATTAAGATTGCGTTAAGCTTGCGAGCATCCTATAGCTACCTTCATAAACCAGTTAAGGAATTATTGTTCCAACTTAAACTTAGCTTATTAACCAGGTTTTCCGAAGGAAAAAACTGGTTATTACATGTGTAGATTGGCGAATGCGGGCGGGCTGGCGGGCTGGCTGGCGGGCGGGCGGAACAAGCTTGTCCGGGCCATAACTATGTCGTTCATTGTCAGATTTTAAAATCATTTGGCACATTTGTTCACCATCATTGGACGGTGTGTCGCGCGAAATAATTACGTCAATATCTCCAAGGTCAAGGTCACACTTTGAGTTCAAAGGTCAAAAATGGCCATAAATGAGCTTGTCCTGGCCATAACTATGTCATTCATTGTGAGATTTTAAAATCATTTGGCACATTTGTTCACCATCATGGGACGGTGTGTCGCACGAAAGAATCACGTCAATATCTCCAATGTCAAGGTCACCACGACTAAAAATAGATTTAAAAAAAAAAAAAACTTACAAAGGGGGTTAATTTTGTTTGTTCATTTCAAAAGTTCAGTTTGAGTTTTCTCCCTTTATCAGATTTTTTTTCACAATAAAAACCTGGTTTTGTGACAATTTTGTCCCTTGTTATAAATTTGTTATTAGACTTTTCTGGAAGAAAACCACAAGAGACACCTACTGGGGGACTCCGGCTATCAACAATAGGTACAACAATGCCCAGTCAAGTGTATTGTGGTTGAGAGGGCTTTTGGACTGCCAAAGAGTAGATTTAGGTATGTAAACTCACTACATGTATGTTTATTTAGTTCAAAACAGTTAAACACATTCAGTTAACCAACATAAGACACCATTTAATAAGCACAAAAAAAATCTCCCCACAAAATATTGGATAAAAAGTGTGGTGCTGTATGTCTTTAATAATCTTTAGAGCATAATTGTAATCGTCACATCTACATCATAACAATTAAGTAAACGTACACCGTGGGAAGCCTTAAAGCGGGTATAAACGATTTTTTATATGTGTTTAATTGTAATATTTTGATAAAATATGTTACAATAACATAAAATGGGCAATTAAAGCCGAATTTCATAAAATGCAGCAAAGACAAATAAGCGCCCCAAGCCGATTGTGACGTACATATTTTCCTACAATAACCGATGCATTCGATTTTGTATTAGGATCGGAATTAGTGTTTGTGTGTTGTATGAATAGATATCGTTGCGGGAATTCAAATAAACCGTTAAACTAAGTTTAGATTCACATCGTACATGTTAGGTATACATGCTGGGGAATTCGGCTGTACAGCCGTTTTCAATTTCAGAATAAAATATTTGGCTTATTTCTCATTTTTCGACACATGTTCTTCTTAACTTTTATTTTAATTTATATTGAAATATATATATATATAATAATTTTTTACACATTTTATATAAATTCATAAATATTTGACAAAATCATATATACCCGCTTTAAGCATTGCACCTGTTCGTCCTCTGTGTCTGTCTGTTTATCTGTGGATGGATTTTGCATAACAGCAACTGCTGAATGACCTTAATGTGTTAATGAATTGCAGCTGTACACAAATGTGTAATTCAATTTGTCTTGTTATTTGTTTTCAAGTTTTGAGCATATATACACAAGTTGTTTGTACTAAAGAAATTTGTCTTTTAATGACTGATGGACTTGTTTGTGTATCTCAATGTGGCATGGGGGCATCAGTGAAGGAGACACATGTAGTTAAAAAACATTTGATACAGATTTTAAAGTTGCTTTCATATGCATGTGCATGTGTTGATAAAAATGGATGCCGTAGATTATTGCAAATTTTGTTTTATGAATTTATTTCTTTACCCATTTTAGTCTTAAATTTAATTAATATCTGAAGATGTTAATCAATTAAATAAAATGCGTAATAATCATTAGTATTGATAATAAATTGGATATTGTCATTAAATCACTAGTAAATATTGATTGTTATTCTCTATCGACAGGTGTCTACATAAAACTGGCTGTTGTTTATTAATGAGACACGATGAGTGCTGTCAAGCAGTGGCTGCATGAATGTGCCTGCACAACTTATGCATAGATTAGCAGGTGCCACTGCCTAAACAACTTACCGAGGCACAGGAAGTGGAAGATGTTGTGCACAGTTCACAACAAGACCAAAATGCAGCTTTTATGGACAACACATCATTAACTTATTTATGTAGTTGCTGTTTTATGCTCACATGTGCATGAAGTGCTATAGGTGAGTCATTGTGGTTTGTCTATGTTCGGCGACATGTGTTAATATTCAATATTTGACTCTTTGTTGATGAAAGATGGTCATTATGTTTCTGCTAATGATACATAATAACTTAATAAGTTAATGATTTCTTGTCTATGAGCTGCTGCATTTCTGTCAAGTGTGGTCAACATCTTTGTAAAAGTGTGGATATTGACAATTTCTGCCGTTCTTTTGTGGATTTTTTTCATTAAAGACACACTGTTTACAATATTCATTTATGCAATGCGTACGATGATTACATGTTTCCTTTATATTATAACAACGTGAAAATAAATTCTACCCCTTTATTTAATTATCTGTGTAACATAACAATACAGGGTTTTCTCCAACAACTCTACAGCTAGGGAACAATGAAGTGGAACACTATCTGAAAATGAAATACATTTTATGTTAATAAAATTTGTATTTGTTAGACAAGTGATGAAATAAAAGGTTAACATTGTAACATAAAGAGATGTGGTTTCTGTTTGTTCTTTAAAGAGCATGTACTGTGTACAGTACACTCCACGCGTTTTCCCCAAAAAACGCGCTCCCTCCGCGGGTTTTTTCTGCTAGCGAGTGTTCACGCGGCGTTGGAAGAGCGAGGTGAACTCGATAAAACGCTCGGCGTTACGCCGCGTTCGCTAATTCCCGCGGCGTGTATTACTTTAGGCTAGTCGGTAAATGCAGACACCTTCCGTTCTTATCAGTGATCGCCGCGCAACGCCGCGTTAGCAGTGTGCTACTGGGCATGCCAAAAAATAAAAACATTGTTATAATAAATTGTTTAAATACTGTAGTACATGTATAAAAAGATAATTGTATAGAAAATTAATACGTATAAAAATTATGTTTTTTAATTCACAGGTACGTCTACTATATGAATTAGTCTAATATAATACATTTGACAAATTAATATTTAAATCATAACACATACGACACAAGAATAAATGTTCCGTAAAATTTCCAAATGAGAATAATAATTAGTAATCCGAAACACACTACGATTTTTAATTGTTAACACGACGTTTACAAATGCTTCCAATATACAGTCATGTATATTTCCCGACAAAAGCGCGCGAAAATTATGCTGCAATGTACAAGGTCAAGGTACAATGTATACTCCTGCAAAGCGTGCGTGTATTGATTTTTTTGATACAAACTTTGTAGCGCAGAGAACATTGTTGATTTCGGTTAAAAGTTTCTTTGGTATTTATTAACGAAATTATATCGCGAATAAGTTGATATTTCCTCTAAAATAATTTCAAATCGAACACGCCGAATCTTTATCGTTACGGTATTTTAGTAGAGTAATTATTTTAACACTAATTGTACTGTAAACTGATTACAGAAGACATCTGGGCGGAACTGGATTTTAAGTGTTTGACGCTATGAAAACACGCAAAGCTTGTCTACTGACCTATTGTGTAGACTGCTGTATTCGGTGTTTTGACAAAAGGGATTAACATGTGTGAATGTCACTCTGCCGATTTGGTCCATAATTACTGGTAAACATTGTTTAGAATGTCGACGCAACAAGAATACAACTGTGAATATTAAATGCAATTATCAACTCAATAGTTACCACCTTTTAGCAATCAATGGAATAACCTACAAACAAAGAGAAAATCAATGCATTAGCGAGCAGAGAATAGACTTTGTTCCGACAATTAAAACCATTCCTTATGCATTCGTTGAACGTGTTTACTTGAGTAAGTTATGCCTTTAGACAGGAAGCGGCTTTTCTTTGATTACGTCAAACTGTCAATTCACACAGATTTGCGAGATTGTTAGGGTCCTTGGTCATTTGTTTACATGTTCATTATAGAAAATCACCTGCTAACATGAAAACTTTGGATTAAATTATCAAAATAAAACAATGTTGCAAACTGTGTTTATATTAATTGGTAAGTATTAGTTAAAAGACGACGTTTTGTGTGTCGTAAACCAACGAGTTTTCTATCCAACCACAACTACTTCTATAACCACGTCGGGATCGATCTATCTATCGTGTTTTTTTTAATTGTAAATATTATACTACATGTACATGTATGTACTTGTAATAAATGTAATTTTATTTGAAAATCAGGAAGTCAAACAAAATTAAATTGATCGTTATCTCGTAAAACGCGGAGTTTCCCCCGCGTTGCCAACGCCGAGGGCCGCCGCATCGGTTTATCAGTTTTGCCGATCGTTAACCGCCGCGTCCAAAATCATGCAAACGCCGCGTATAGCGGGATTTTCTTAATCTCCCTCCAGGTCGAAACCCGCGGAGTATGGAGGGAAATTGGGGAAAATGCGTGGAGTGTACTGTATACTGCACATCAGACAAGGTTCTGTTGGAACTAATAGTTTCATAAAAAAAATATTAAGAATGAATTGTATCATTAATCTTAAGATGGATTGTTGATTCATTATTACACATTCATGATCTACACTTCATAAGTTAATCATTAATTTTCATTCAACCTACATCTTTTTTTTCTTACTGGCTCAAATGACTGGGCCTCACATGCGCTCTTTTGCGGATTTCCTATAATGATTATAAATGAATGAATATGACTCGTAAAAAAACATAAGTAATCCAATATGTTATTTTAGCTTATGTATACATAATTTATTATGCTCCCCCAAAAAAATTTGGGAAGTGCATATAGTCGCCGCTTTGTCTGTCCGTCCATCCTTACGTCCGTCCGTGTGTCCGTGCGTGTGTCCATCTTTGCACAATTTTTATCCGGGCTATTTCTCAGCAACTAATGACCGGAATTCGATGAAACTTTATGGGAAGCTTCACTACCAAGAGTAGATGTGCATATTATCAGCAGGTTTTGGTCGGATGATTTTTCACAGAGTTATGGCCCTTTAAAATTTTCCATTAACTGTACATATAGTGCAATTCTTGTCCAGGCTATTTCTCAGCAACTAATGACCGGAATTCAATGAAACTTTATGGGAAGCTTCATGACCAAGAGGAGATGTGCATATTATCAGCGGGTTCTGATGATATTTCACAGAGTTATGGCCCTTTGAAATTGTCTATACATTTTTTTATTGCCCCCCCCCCCCAACTACTGTGCCCTGAAAATGTTTCCTTTTATCTGAATATATAGTGCAATATTGTGACAAAAAAACCTTTGGGGAGCATCACCCGTCTGCGACGGTTTCTTGTTTTTAAATAACATGTATTTAATAAATCACCATAATAACTTTATATATGAGTCGCGCTCTGAGAAAATGGGGTTTAATGCATGTGGGTAAAGTGTCGTCTCAGATTGGCCTGTGCAATCTGCACAGGCCAATCAGGGACGACACTTTCCGCTTTTATTATATGTTTCGTTTTAAGAAAGACTTCTTAGCAATAATCCAGTTTAGGCAGAAAGTTGTCCCTGATTAGCCTGTGCGGACTGCACATGCTAATCTGGGATGACACTTTATGCACATGCATTAAACCCCCTTTTCACAGAGCGGGACTCATATGTAAGTAGACGCAATGTTTTTATTTTGGTATATTGCAAAATTACTTGTATCTAACAATAAATATTCATTAATAAATATGGACAAAGCGATCTTTATGAGCTGTCATACATACAAACATATACATTCAATGACAAAGATATTTTGATATTATGCTTTTATTACAATGTGAACTGTATCTGTAACCAAGTAACTTCATAAATAACGATATTTATGTCACATAATTAATTTGTGATTATGATAATGTTGTTAAACCTTATTTATTTTATGTGTTTTGTAACATTGACACAATTAAATGAATAAATGTGCTTACTTTATACTGTGTACTTGATTTATTATCTTACCAACTTTTGTTCAACTGGTGTGATGGATGAGATCTCATTATTCACACATGGTTGTTGTTGTGCGTCTGAAAAGAAAGTACATAGTGTTCAAATTCAAACATTAACAGTTGAACGAAAAAAGTGATGAATGGATACCAAATACCTAAATATAAGAAATAATTATGGTAAGTATATGTCATATGTTAAAAAATATTTACATACATGAACTGGACTGGAATGTGTCAATAGAAAACAGCAAACACACAATACACAACAATGATTATTCCTAATGATTATTCCGTGCAAATTCATTATAAATGTTTTTATGTATAATTCAAAGTACAAAATTAACCTTTTGCTCCCAGTCTAACTTTCATTTTTAAAATCTTACATGTGACTGACATTGTGAATTTTTAGCTCACCTGAGCACAATGTGCTCATGGTGAGCTATTGTGATTGCCTTTTGTCCGTCGTGCGTTGTGCGTTGTGCGTCGCGTCATCAACATTTACCTTGTTAACACTCAAAAGGTCACATTTATTGTCCAATCTAAATGAAACTTGGTTAGAACATGTGTCTCAATAATATCTTGGACGAGTTCGAAAATGGTTCCAATTGGTTGAAAAACATGGCTGCCAGGGGGCTTGGCAGTTTTCCTTAAATGGCTATAGTAAAACCTTGTTAACACTCTAGAAGTCACATTTTTAGTCCAATCTGCATGAAACTTGGTGGGAACATGTGTCCCAATAAAATCTTGGACAAGTTCAAAAATTGTTCTGGTTGGATGAAAAACATGACCACCAGGGGGCGGGGCAGTTTTCCTAATATTGCTATAGTAAAACCTTGTTAACACTCTAGAAGTCACATTAATTGTCGAATCTTCATGAAACTTAGTGAGAACATTTGTAATAATGATATCTTGAACGAGTTCGAAAATGGTTCTGGTTGGTTGAAAAACATAGCTGCCAGGGGGCGGGGCAGTTTCCTAATATGGCTATAGTAAAACCTTGTTAACACTCTAGAAGAGTGGAAGAGTTTGAAAATGGTTCTGGTCTGTTGAAAAACATGGCTGCCAGGGGGCGGGGCAGTTTTCCTTATATGGCTATAGTAAAACCTTGTTAACACTCTAGAAGTCACATTTATGGTCCAATGCTCATGAAACTTGGTCAGAATATTTGTACTAATGATATCTGGGCTGAGTTCAAAAAGGGTTGAGATCCGTTAATTTTTTTTTCACCATTTACAAATCAATAAAAAATGGTAATAAAAAACCATTGAATTTGACAAAAAGATGTTTTACAACCCTTACTTATCAATTATACTTCTCAGGTGAGCGACCAGGGCCACCATGGCCCTCTTGTTTATAATCATTTTGTGGTAAGAGTAAGTTAGTATAAAGTAAGGGTCATGAGATTTCATTAGTTTATATACCTTAACGTCCGTCCATTTTTTGATAACTTTGTCTATCTTGGGGCTACACAATCAAGTGTTGTTCACTCTGAAATTGAGTGATAGTTTTTTAGGTTTGTGTTAACAATTGAAAATTAATTCTAAAGTTATGTACACTGGGTAATAAAGTAAATTATATGCCAAAAATAAATATACAGTAGGCATCCGTATATACTATCGCGGTGGTGTAGTGGATATGGTGTTGCCTAGCGATCGGGAGTTCGTGGGTTCGCTCCCTACTCAAAGAGCATTCTCATTATTTTCTCCATTATATAGACACCAAGTACTGGTTCTACCCAGGAAACGGACTCGACAGTGTCCATATCTGCCTATATTGGCCTTCATGTAATAGTCAGCAATTGACTGTAGGAAGTACTAAGTAGAAGAAGAAGTACGAAGACAAATATATAGCGAAAGAAGCGTAAATGTGTAAGATGAGAATGTTCCTTGAAAAGAGAGATACATTTACTCTAAAAACAAACATAAACAGAAATTGTTTTCTTCAAAGTGGGGCATAGAAATAATTTATGGATTGATACTCCAATACTCTTCTGCCAAAAACATTAGATATAAACACACAATAACGATTTGTCATTTTAAAGGCTGCCAGTTCCAAATGCGGGAAAATATGATTTCGTTATAACAAAACTTACAACTAGAATTTAGAAAATAAATACATAAAATAAATGCATAAAACATTTTGATTGTTTAGTGTAAAATAATGATATGAATTTAATAAAAACTCAGTATCAATTACGAGACAAATTGACAGACATAAACGCTACAATATTTGAAGACATGAGTCATGATATCCCTACATTTAGTACTACTATTAGTGAATCATAACTATCATTAACTACTTGCCTCTGTTTACGTTATGTCGGCCATCTTGCTTATTAGACATAAACGCGGGAAATCGTGTGAGGTTTTTCGACTGGTTCCCGATTTTCCAGATCGTACGCTTAAATAAAATCTTAGCTGCCACTCGATACTTACGACAACGTTCATAAAACGGGTATTAGCGGATCGTAAATGAAATCGTAAGTCAAGGATTTAAGATAAGATGGCTATAGTAAAACCTTGTTAACACTCTAGAGGCCACATTTATTGTCCAATCTTCATGAAATTTGGTAGGAAGATTGGTCTAAATTATATCTTGAATGAGTTCCAAAATGGTTCCGTTTGCTAGAAAAACATGGCTGCCAAGGGGCGGGGCATTTTTCCTTAAATGGCTATATATTAGGGATGGCAACGAATACCGATTTCAGTATTCGAATATTCGGTCACCCTTCCGAACCAATATTCGGATATTCGGTCAACATCTGTTGGAAAAAAGTCAACTTTGTTTACCGTACCATTACTCCATGAATTCTACTTTCGTTTTTACCGGAAGTTCACCGGAAGTGTTTAAATATTGACACAGCGTTGCCATCGTTAATTCGAAGCTGATTTTGTTGATTACTTTTTATTGTTAAAATTGAATGACAAAAACTGTTTTTAAACTATTAATATCGTACATCAACAATAGAACGAGAAACATAATATTACATGACGACAAAATAATTACATGACAAAACAGTTAGATCTACATATAATTTAAGCTGAACTTAAACGAATTACTTAGTATGTACATAGCCACAACACACTTTGAACCTGTTTAACAGACTAAACAGTCAGTCTTTTAAAGTTGCCACGTTTAAAAGACACTTGGATCGGCGACTTCTTATCGGATGATGTCGTGAAATACTTCCAAGCAGCGGAAGGTGTAGGTGGCATTTTGCTTGGACAGATATTTACTTTATGCGTGTAGCAATTATAATATTTTCAATTAAATGAGGGTGAAATACCAAAAACATTTCTTTAAGTAGTATACCTGATTGAATATTGAGTAATTAATTAATGTTTGGACCATACGATACGCAAATACTCGTTAGAGGTTGAGTAAATTATTTTCTAAAAGCTTTTTTGATTGGACAACGTGATTATAACCATTACGATCTTTTTTGTTTTTCACACGAAGTCGGCTCTTTCTTTACTCATTTAATCTTTGATCATTTTAAATGTAATTCGAGTTATTAGATCAATACGGGTCGGTGTTTTAATTGCCATACGGTCTTATTTGTTTTTACACAAAGGTTGCTTTTCCTTTACTCATTTAATCTTTGATAATTTTAAATGTAATTCGAGTCATTGGATCAAGTGCAGGTCGGTGTTTTGATTGCCGACGCGATTTGCACCTATCATAATTTTGACACAAAGTGTCTGGCTTTGTTAGCGGGATTTATGACCGGTATACTGTCATCACCATAGCGACGCATTAACGCGCCTACCAGAATAAACATTATGACACCAGGAACAACTTTTTTGACAATGTTTGAAGCAAATTTTACGAATACAAAGTCTTTGAAATTACTCGATTTTTTATTTTTTCTTCCGAATATTCGATTTGGAAAACAGTCTGGGACCGAATATTCGGATATTCGGATATTCATTGACATCCCTACTATATATGGCTATAATATAATCTTGTTAACACTCTAGAGGCCACATTTATTGTCTGATCTTCATGAAACTTGGTCAGAAGATTCACCCCAATAATATCTTGGACGAGTTCAAAAATGATGCTGGTTGGTTGAAAAACATGGCTGCCAGGGGGCGGGGCATTTTTCCTTATAAAATATGGCTATAGTAAAACCTTGTTAATACTCTCGAGGCCACATTTGTTTTCCGATCTTTATGAAACTTGGTCAGAAGATTTGTCCTAATGATATCTTGGATGAGTTTTGAAAATGGTTTAGGTTGCTTAAAAAACATGGCCACCAGGGGGCGGGGCATTTTTCCTAATATGGCTATATATCATGCTTTAGTAAAACCTTGTTAACACTCTAGAGGCCACATTTATTGTCCGATCATCATGAAACTTGGTCAGATGATTTGTCCCAATGATATCTTGGATGAGTTAAAAAATCATGGTTGGTGAAAAAACATGGCCGCCAAGGGGGCATGGCATTTTTCCTTATATAGCTATAGTTAAACCTTGTTTACACTCTAGAAGCCATATTTATTGTACGATCATCATGAAACTTTGTCAGAAGATTTGTCCCAATTATATTTTGGACAAGTTCAAAAGTGGTTCCAGTTGCTTGGAAAACATGACCACCAGTGGGCGGGGCATTTTTCCTTATATGGACCTATGAATCTCCATGAAACTTTGTCAGTATATTTGTTTGAATGATATCTTGGATGTGTATGAAAATGGTTCTGGTCTGTTGAAAAACGTGGCTGCCAGGGTGTTCACTAGTCATGAGAGTTGGTAAGAACTTATTGTTCTAATGACTTCTTGGGCAGCACAGAACAGGTCAGTTCCTTTGAATCTCAGGTGAGCCACTTTGGGCCTTTCAGGCCCTCTTGTTTTAGGTTATTTTATATTAACGTCTTCATTTCTACACAGATTTACTTCATATTGACACTGAACATTTCTTATGACAATATGGTCAATCTCAAACATGCATGGCCCCATTATCAACCCTGGGGCGCCCCTGGATCAAACATGCAGCGTGGGGATACACGTCAGCCTCTGCTGCACTATTCCTAGTTGTATTTAGAACTGTTAAACATTGTGAACGAACGTTATACAAATGGTATTTTCTATTTTTTGGTTAAAGAAGGAGGTCCGATAAAGTGACTGGCAAAGTCGGGTAAATTTGATAAGTTATTGGAACTCATGGCCAGAAAGATTTTTTAGCGCACCTGATTGCTCAGGTGAGCTGTTGTGACTGGTCTTTGTCCGTCTTCCGTCCGTCCGTCGTCTACATTTGGTTTGTAAACACTCTAGAGGCCACATTTCATGTCCAGGGGTGTCAATTTTCCGGATTATTCTGGAAATCTGGATTTGAGCCGTCCAGGGTTGATTTTGAGGTGAATGTAAATCCGATGAGTTTGTTTAAGGCGGGTGGGGGTAGGGACAAAATTCTTTTAGTGCGGGATCATTTCAGAACGAATATTGTTATAGCATCGTCGGCATTCCGGACATTTGCGCTTGGTACCGATTTTATTTATTGATTTCTGATTGGTAAGCGGCTGGCACTGACATGAGCAGGCACTGGCAAAGTAAAGCACTGCAATATCATATTTTTAAACAATATGTTAATCAAATTATATATTGACTGCGTATCTGCTAGGTTACTGGTTACTGGTTTTCATTTTCTGCAGTCAAACGATATGCATATTTAATTTCATTTGCAAATGATGTATCGCGACATGTTTTCGGACAGTCGTTTTCGGATACGCTGGTTTGTTAATTACATTTCGAAGTTCTTAATATCATTTGTTTAGAATGACAAATACACCTGCGGTTTTACGGATGGTTTGGTTTATAATATTTCACATTGTACTCACCAGAAATTGCACCTAGAAAGACTATAAAAAAAGAACAATAAGCTAGGGCTCGGGGGGTTGGGTCCTCTTTTCCCTTTATCCTACGGCTTAATTTTCCGGATTTCAAATTTGGGCCAATTGACACCCCTGATGTCGGATCTTCATGAAACTTGGTCAGAAGATTTGTCCCAATGATATCTCGATCAAGTTCGAAACTTGGTCATGCTGGGTCAACAACTAGGTCACTAGGTCAAAAAAAAAAGAAAAACCTTGTAAACATTTTAGAAGTCACATTTCATGCCCAATCTTCATGCAACTTTGTCAAAATGTTTGCCTTAATGATATGTTGGTCGAGTTCAAAAGTGGTTCCGGTCTGTTGAAAAACATGGCCGCCAGTGGGCGGGACAGTTTTCCTTATTTGGCTATAGAGAAACCTTGTAAACACTCTAGAAGTCACAATTTTTGCCCAATCATCATGAAAAGTGGTCAAAACATTTGTTTTTATTGACATCACGGACGAGTTCGAAAATGGTCCAGCTCTGTGAAAAAACATGGCCGCCAGTGGGCGGGGTATTTTTCTCTATATGTATATTGTGAAAACATGTGAACACTCTAGAAGTCACATTTTTGGCCCAATTTTCATGAAATTTGGTTAGAACATTTGTTTCCTTGATATGAGAGTTTCTTTGATATGAAAGTTGAGTTCGAAAATGGGTCTGGTCCGTTGAATAACATGGCTGCCAGGGGGGGGGGGTGGGGGGCAGTTTTCCTAATTTGGCTATAGAGAAACCTAATGTAAACACTCTAGAAGTCACAATTTTTGCCCAATCATCATGAAAGTTGTTTAAAACATTGGTTTTATTGATATCTTGGATGAGTTCGAAAATGGTCCAGATTGGTGAAAAAACATGGCCACCAGTGGCCCTCTGGGCATTTTCTATATATGTATCTAGTGAAAACATGTGAACACTCTAGAAGTCACATTTTTGGCCCAATTTTCATGAAATTTGGTCAGAACATTTGTTTCCTTGATATGAGAGTTGAGTTTGAAAATGGTTCCGGTCAGTTGAATAACATGGCTGCTGGGGGGGGGGGGGGGGGGGGGCAGTTTTCCTTAATTGGCTATATAGAAACCTTGTAAACACTCTAGAAGTCACAATTTTTGCCCAATCATCATGAAAGTTGGTCAAAACATTGGTGAAGTGGGTGTGGAGATTGGGGGCACATCATTCAATCAAAGCCGTGAAGGTTTAATTGTATTTATTGACGCTGACCAATATAGCCATGACAGAAAAGACCTAAACAAAACAATGACACTATTTTACTAACAGAACAAAACGAACTACAGTCAAACCTGAATTCAGCGGTCAGTCAAGGGAAATGATCAAAGTGACCGTTGTCCACAGGTGACCGTTGAATTCGGATCACAATTTTAAGAAGGTTGGTCAGTTGGTAGTATTACTACTTCGTTACCCCACCCAGTCGTTTGCATACAGTGTAAAACAAATGCTCATTGCATTAACAAATCATAATAACAGCATTAACTAACGCGTGTACATTGAATAATAGAGAATAATATCTTTTAGATTGATTTAATTTCATATTGTTAAATTAAACAATGACTTTATCAACGCTGGTATAATTGTTTACTCATGCATCTCATTCATTCAGTAAATAAAGCTTGTCACGTTCCGTTGACGCCACGTCCGTAAAAGTCTAAAAAGCGGATTCGGTGTCATAAACCGATAGTACGTTGTAATTGTACCGTTCAAATTCAAAGAAATAGCGGTCATTTAATTTAGCGATAATTACTTTCAACAAGTCATAAACTCTGATATATTTTCTTTTGAAAATACCCCCACAATTATCCCCGGAAAAGAAACCTTCTCGACACCTTATAAGTTGTTTACTCGCAGCGGGCCGCTTTTATAATATCATAGACATTTACCGCTTTCAGACGCTTTAAACGCAAAATAGACGGACAAATAATGTGCTGTGTTTTTAATATTCGCGACTCGAGACGACTGACGCGTGACCGTTGATTTCAGGTCAAACATGAATTTCGGAGTGGAATATAGTGGCCGTTGGCCGTTATGGTCAGGTGGCCGTTAAATTCAAGTGTAATATAGAGTGTTTTTCGTCGGGGGGATTCCAGACTGACCGTTGTCTGCAGGTGACCGGTAAATTCAGGTGGCCGTTAGGTCAGTTTCGACTGTATACTACAAAATATGAATGAAATGAACATCACATTAATTAAATTATCCCCCGCAAAAGGGGGAGGGATATTGTTTGGGCGTTGTACTTCCGTCCATCCGGCACTTTTGTGTCCGGAGCCATATCTTGGAAGTGCTTTGGCGGATTTCATTGAAACTTGGTATGAGTATATATATGCATAAGAGGATGATGCACGCCAAATGGCATTGTACACCATCTGTTAAAAACCGAGTTATGGCCCTTTGTATCTTGAAAAAATGCTTTTTACTATAGGCACTTTTGTGTACGGAGCCATATCTTGGAAGTGCTTTGGCGGATTTCATTGAAACTTGGTATGAGTATATATATGCATAAGAGGATGATGCACGCCAGATGGCATTGTACACCATCTGTTAAAAACAGAGTTATGGCCCTTTGTATCTTGAAAAAATGCTTTTTACTATAGGCACTTTTGTGTCCGGAGCCATATCTTGGAAGTGCTTTGGCGGATTTCATGGAAACTTGGTATGAGTATATATATGCATAAGAGGATGATGCACGCCAAATGGCATTGTACACCATCTGTTAAAAACAGAGTTATGGCCCTTTGTATCTTGAAAGAATGCTTTTTACTATAGGCACTTTTGTGTCGGGAGCCATATCTTGGAAGTGCTTTTGCGGATTTCATTGAAACTTGGTATGAGTATATATATGGATAATAGGATGATGCCGGCCAAATGGCATTGTACACCATCTGATAATAACAGAGTTATAGCCCTTTGTATCTTCAAAAAAATGCTTTTTTTAGTGTCAAATATAACACTTTTGTGTCCAGAAGTATATAGGCGGGGGATATCAATTCAACGAATTTGCTTATTCACACACATTTCATAATGCAATAATACACAATGTTCGATAAATGAAAATAGTTGAACAACTCACCAGGTTGGAATATATTTTTTATGAAGACCACGTGGATGGACTTGCGTCCCATAGACGGTCTTGGCAAATGTGAGCGTAGTCAGTATAATTTGATAATGAAATCAACAGGTACAATTGAATGACCAATGAAAATCTTGCATCGGATCAATTCATTATTTTGATTGGACATAACAATTATTGCATCAGCCTGCATGGGTGAACAAACACTAGAGAGAGGACGAAATTCACACAAAGAAGTAAATGTATGTTATATGAAAAGGGAGATAACAAATTGACCTGTAATACGTACATTGGTTTTATTGATATCTCGGACGAGTTCGAAAATGGTCCAGATTGGTGAAAAAACATGGCCGCCAGTGGGGGTGGGGGCATTTTTCTCTATATGTATATAGTGATACATGTGGACACTCTAGAAGTCACATTTCTTTCGCCCAATTTTCATGAAATTTGGTCAGAACATTTGTATCCTTAATATGACAGTTGTTCGAAAATGGTTCCGGTCGGTGGAATAACATGGCTGCAGGGGGGGGGGGGGGGGGGGGAGGCTGAGTTTTCTTATATTTATATAGTAAAAAAAGCTTGTGAACACTCTAAAAATCACATTTTTTGCCCAAATCATCATGAAACATGGTACAAAGATTGGTTTTATATATATCACACTCATGCCATAATTATTGCCCTTATAGATTGTGAAAATTTTCATTATCTTATACAAAATCCTTGTAAACACTTTAGAGGTCACAACTTTGTTCCAGATTTTATGAATCTTGGTCATAATATTTATTTTTGTAAGCAAAGTTTGTAGTTTGGTAAGGGGGGGTCAACTCAAAATATAGGTCACCAGGTCGAATCTTACAAAAACAAAAACACTCCATATGCCAGAGTTTTGGTTCAATAATGATGAAACTTGACCTGGATGTTTGTCTGGACAATATCTAGGTCAAGTTTGACGTTTGGTAAAGATTGAATGAACCAACTCCTCTCAGGTGAGCAAACTAGGGCCATCTTGTCCCTCTTGTTTGTCTTTGGCATGGATTGATGGTAACCATTATATTAGTGGCTTTAATCTTGAAACGTACAATGTAATAAACACATCTCATGTTTTTAATTAATAATTGGAGTGATGCTTTTTTTTATGCATTTGCATAATGTGGACATAATGCACCTACATGTACATATCTAAAGCCTTACAGTGTGCACATTATTCTGAATACTGAAACTAATAAAACTTAGCAACATGTTGTTATAACTTGCAAAATGTATCCTATCGAAGTGCTTTATTATAAGTTTATGTAACATGCAGTTTTCTTTATCTCTTGAGGATGAGAGTACAAGTATTTGGTGATCAGTTCTACACGAGTGTTCTCAACTGATGCCAGAGTCTCTGTAAATAGATTTTAGATTAAGTATTTTTATATTTTACAATAAAACTGATGGTGTTTATATACAGTATGTTAACTTGTACATGAACGCATATGCGATTTTATGCACAAATTAGAGACTATATTGGTGTGCTTATTTAAAAATCATTAATTTATTAACATAACGAATACTATACATTTATAAACTTTTACCAACTTCAAGTATGGATGTGGATACTTGTGATAATTTAGCAGTACAGGGAAATGTAATTTCTAATTGTATAAGAGTTGTAAAACTGCTGTAAAAATAATAATGGTTAATTTTAAGCTCACCTGATTGCTCAGGTGAGCTTTTGTGACCAGTCTTTGTCTGTCTTCCGTCCGTCCGTTAACATTTGCTCATAAACACTCTAGAGGCCACATTTCTTGTCCCATCTTCATGAAACTTGGTCAGAAGCTTTGTCCCAATGAAATCTCGACCGAGTTTGAAAATTGGGTCGTGCCGGGTCAAAAACTAGGTCACTAGGTAAAAAAAAAGAAAAACCTTGTAAACACTGTAGAAGTCACATTTCGGGCTCAATCTTCATGTGACTTTGTCAAAATGTTTGTCTTGGTGATATCTTGGTTGAGTTCAAAAGTGGTTCCGGTCGGTTGAAAAACATGGCCGCCAATGGGCGGGGCAGTTTTCCTTATTTGGCTATAGAGAAACTTTGTAAACACTCTAGAAGTCACAATTTTTTACCAATCATCATGAAAGTTAGTCAAAACATTGGTTGAATTGATTTCTGAGACGAGTTCGAAAATGGTCCAGATCGGTGAAAAAACATGGCCACCAGTGGGCGTGGCATTTTTCTCTATATGTATATAGTGGCAGTTTTCCCTATTTGGCTATAGAGAAATCTTGTAAACACTCTAGAAGTCACAATTTTTGCCCAATCATCATGAAAGTTGGTCAAAACATTGGTTTTATTGATATCTCGGACGAGTTCAAAAATGGTCTGGATCGGTGAAAAAACATGGCCGCCAGTGTGCGGGGCATTTTTCTCTATATGTATTTAGTGAAAACATTTGAACACTCTAGAAGTCCGTCCACCAGATGGTTTGCGGATGATAACTCAAGAACACTTAGGCCTAGGATCATGAAACTTCATAGGTACATTGATCATGACTCGCAGATGACCCCTATTGATTTTGAGGTCACTAGGTCAAAGGTCAAGGTCATGGTGACCCGAAATAGTAAAATGGTTTCCAGATGATAACTCAAGAACGCTTACGTCCAGGATCGTGAAACTTAATAGGTACATTG
Source organism: Dreissena polymorpha (assembly GCF_020536995.1). Classification (NCBI taxonomy): domain Eukaryota; kingdom Metazoa; phylum Mollusca; class Bivalvia; order Myida; family Dreissenidae; genus Dreissena; species Dreissena polymorpha. The sequence continues at coordinate 21,396,990 of NC_068355.1, forward strand.
ATCATGACTCGCAGATGACCCCTATTTATTTTCAGGTCACAAGGTCAAAAGTCAAGGTCATGGTGACCCGAAACAGTAAAATGGTTTCCAGATGATAACTCAAAAACGCTTACAGCTAGGATCACGAAACTTCATAGGTACATTGATCATGACTCACAGATGACCCCTATTGATTTTCAGGTCACTAGGTCAAAGGTCACAGCGACCCGAAACAGTAAAATGGTTTCCGGATGATAACCCAAGAACGCTTATGCCTAGGATCATGAAACTTCATAGGTACATTGATCATGACTCGCCAATGACCCCTATAGAATTTCAGGTCACTAGGTCAAAGATCAAGGTCATGGTGACTCGACATTGAAAAATGGTTTCCGGATGATAACTCAAAAACGCTTGCACCTAGGATCATGAAACTTCATAGGTACATTGATCATGACTCGCAGATGACCGCTATTGACTTTTAGTTCACTAGGTCAAAGGTCAAGGTCACGGTGACTCCGACACAGTAAAATGGTTTCCAGATGATAACTCAAGAACGCTTAGGCCTAGGATCATGAAACTTCATATGTACATTGATCATGACTCGCAAATGACCCCTATTGATTTTCAGGTCACTAGGTCAAATGTCAAGGTCACGGTGACTCGAAACAGTAAAATTGTTTCCGGATGATGTCTCAAGAATACTCATAGGCCTAGGATCATCAAACTTTATAGGTACATTGATCATGACTGGCAGATTACCCCTATTGATTTTCAGGTCACTAGGTCAAAGGTCAAGGTCACAGTGACAATAAACGTATTCACACAATGGCTGCCACTACAACTGACAGCCCATATGGGGGGCATGCATGTTTTACAAACAGCCATTGTTATTTTTGTAAACAATTAATTTTGATGTTTGGAAAGGGGTGTCAACTCAAAAAATAGGTAACAAGGTCAAATCTTAAAAAAACAATAACACTCCATATGCCAGAGTTTTGATTTAATAACGATGAAACTTGACCAGGATGTTTGTCTGGACAATATCTAAGTCAAGTTTGACATGTGGTAAAGATTGAATGAACCGACTCATCTCAGGTGAGCGAACTAGAGCCATCTTGGCCCTTTTTATACGCCCGTATAAAATACGGGACGTATTATGTGAAACCCCTTGGCGGCGGGCGGCGGGCGGAAGGCATCACTTTGTCCGGACTCTAATTCAAATTGTATTCATCCGATCTTCACCAAACTTGGTCAGCAGTTGCATCTAGTTGATATCTAGGCCAAGTTCGAATATGGGTCATGCCGGGTCAAAAACTAGGTCATAGGGTCAATAAGTGCATTTTCAAAGGGGCCACTTTGTCCGGACTCTATTTCAAATTGTATTCATCCGATCTTCACCAAACTTGGTCAGCAGTTGCATCTAGTTGATATCTAGGCCAAGTTCGAATATGGGTCATGCCGGGTCAAAAACTAGGTCATAGGGTCAATAAGTGCATTTTCAACGGCGCCACTTTGTCCGGACTCTAATTCAAATTGTATTCATCCGATCTTCACCAAACTTGGTCAGCAGTTGCATCTAGTTGATATCTAGGCCAAGTTCGAATATGGGTCATGCCGGGTCAAAAACTAGGTCATAGGGTCAATAAGTGCATTTTCAAAGGGGCCACTTTGTCCGGACTCTATTTCAAATTGTATTCATCCGATCTTCACCAAACTTGGTCAGCAGTTGCATCTAGTTGATATCTAGGCCAAGTTCGAATATGGGTCATGCCGGGTCAAAAACTAGGTCATAGGGTCAATTAGTGCATTTTCAACGGCGCCACTTTGTCCGGACTCTAATTCAAATTGTATTCATCCGATCTTCACCAAACTTGGTCAGTAGTTGCATCTAGTTGATATCTAGGTCAAGTCCGAATATGGGTCATGCTGGGTCAAAAACTAGGTCAAAGGGTCAATTAGTGCATTTTACTTTGTCCGGACTCTAATTCAAATTGTATTCATCCGATCTTCACCAAACTTGGTCAGCAGTTGCATCTAGTAGATATCTAGGCCAAGTTCGAATATGGGTTATGCCGGGTCAAAAACTAGGTCACAGGGTCACTTAGTGCATTTCAAGCATTAAGCATGGTGTCCGCTCTCTAATTGAATTAGTTTTTTTCCAATCTTCACCAAACTTGGTCAGAAGTTGTATCTGGACAATGTCTAGGTCAAGTTCGAATATGGGTCATGCCGGGTCAAAAACTAGGTAACGGGGTCACTTAGTGCATTTCAAGCATTTAGCATGGTGTCGGCTCTCTAATTGAAGTAGTTTTCATCCGATCTTCACCACATTTGGTCAGAAGTTGTGTCTAGACAATATCTAGGTCAAGTTCAAATATGGGTCATGTCGGGTCAAAAACTAGATCACGAGGTCACTTAGTGCATTTCAAGCATTAAGCATGGTGTCCGCTCTCTAATTGAAGTAGTTTTCATCTGATCTTCACCAAATTTGGTCAGAAGTTGTGTCTAGATGATATGTAGGTCAAGTTCAAATATGGGTCATGGTAAAGTTATCAAGTTGTCCAAAACCTTCAAACGGGCGTATCTTGTGACAGTTTGGCACTCTTGTTTTATATACTTAAACTACAACAAAGTTGCTCTTTCAACGATACAAAATTCAAGTCTTCTTACACATAAAAAAACAATACTCAATGACATCTTTTGGTTTGATCTTAAAACTACCTAAGACATACTGTTTCATGTTTCTCTGAAATCAATACTATGTGCGCGAGTTAGGCCTTGACAGCCCAAATAAGCAATAAAACTAACATAGAGGGATGTCACTGAGGATGTTCAGAGGATGTCTTGCATGTTGATCTCTCACTGGCATCATGGTTGAATTCACCTGTGTGATGCTCTGGTTAAAGTGGGAATATGGTTAACCTGGTTGTGATTGCCAGTGACTGATTCTCTGGTTAAGGTGGAAATATGTTTCACTTGGTTGTCATTACCAGTGGGATGCTCTGGTTTAAGTGGGAATATGGTTCTCTTGGCTGTTGTTACCAGTGTGATGCTCTGATTAAGCTGGGAATATGGTTCACTTGGTTGTCATTGCCAGTGTTACACTCTGGTTTAAGTGCGAATATGGTTCTCTTGGCTGTCATTACCAGTGTGACGCTCTGATTAAAGTGGGATTATGGTTCACTTGGTTGTATTTGCCAGTGTTAGGCTACTACTGAAAAACCATTAAATTTTGTGTGGTACGAATTTTCGTGGATTTAGTTGGTCCACTGAACCACGAATTCAAGTACCAACGATTATTTATACATTTTTAATCCAAAATCAGTCATTTCCGAATGTCATTTCCAACATTTTCTTGTGTTGTCAGTTATCAGAGATATTTGTTTTTGTAATAGTTACTTCACTTCAGTAGGTCACAAAACACTATATCTAACAGTATTTCTTTTTAGCTCATCTTTTTTTTTGAAAAAAAAAGAGCTATTGTCATCACCTTGGCGTCGGCGTCTGGTTAAGTTCTGCGTTTAGGTCCACTTTTCTCATAAAGTATCAATGCTATTGCATTCAAACTTGGTACACTTTCTTACTTAATGAGGGGACTGGTCAGGCAAAGTTATATAACTCTGGCTTGCATTTTGACAGAATTATGTGCCCTTTTTATACTTAGAAAATTGAAAATTTTGGTTAAGTTTTGTGTTTAGGTCCATTTTATTCCTTAAGTATCAAAGCTATTGCTTTCATACTTGCAACACATACTAACTATCATAAGGGGACTGTGCAGGCAAAGTTATGTAACTCTGACTGGCATTTGACGGAATTATGGGCCCTTTATACTTGAAAATTTGGTTAAGTTGTGTGTTTTGGTCCACTTTACCCCTAAAGTATCATAGATATTGCTTTCATACTTGGAACACTCGCAAGCTACACTGCAACGCCGATATATCGCGGTTGGTGGGGTCCAAAGATCGCGAGCGCGATATATCCAGCGCGCGATATTACTCTAGAAATGTCTAACTTAATTTAATTGCGGTTAATTTGTCAAATTTCCCAATGTTTTCATTTTATATACGGCGCTGCTACATATTTGTATAGTAATAATTGCAAACCAATTCTACAATAAACATTTTCATAACTACGTACGTATCTTATTTATCATAAAAACCAAATGTAAATTACATTTTTTATTTTCATGTACGATATCGCTCGCGAATCAGCTAAAAAGAAGAATTATTGCAGTCAAAAACGTATAAAATATAATTGTCGAGATACCGCGGTACTCTAATTGAAATTTACAACGAAACTTTTAATGGAAATTAAACTATCTCAATGTTGTACCCGCTACGAAATTTTTATTTACAAATAAATACACCCACGCCAACTTTCGAGCGCTTTTTATCAGGACAAAGAAATTCATGACCAGTACCGAAATTTAACGATTTATATACCAGTGAACTACCAATATTACCTTTGCAATGACACTAATTGGTTATTTCTTTAGTGTTAAAAACAACCCCAGCCGTGTGTAAACAACACTGTCACTTATCGACTGTTGTTCACGCTTCACTGCGTTCCATAGTAAGCCTCGAAATATAGGGTGTTACCACTAGCTATAACCGGTTTTTCGCTTAAGTTAGCGAACTCTCAGATTAAAACATGTCATTTAATGATGATGCTTGTCGGATTTTTGGGAGCCATAGCCAAAGCGCGATATATTGGACAGCGCGATATACCAGTCCGCGATATATCGGCGTTGCAGTGTATCATAAGGGGACAGTAAAGGACAAGTTGCATAACTCTGGTTGTCATTTTTACGGAATTATGGCCCTTTTTTTACTAAGAAACTTTGAATATATGGTTACATTTTGTGTTTAGATCTACTTTACTTCTAAAGTATCAAGGCTATTGTTTTTAAACTTTAAATACTTTCATGCTATCATGAGGGTACTGTACCTGGCAAGTTGAATTTTACCTTGACCTTTGAATGACCTTGACTCTCAAGGTCAAATTATTAAATTTTGCTAAAATTGCCATAACTTCTTTATTTATGATTAGATTTGACTGATACTTTGACAAAACAGCTCTACCCTGACATACCACAATAGACTCCACCCACACCATCCCCCACGCCCCTCCATCCCCCTCAGTCCCCCCCCTTTTTTTTAAAGATCATCTAATAAATGACCACCACACCCTCACACTATACCCCCCCCACCCCCCAAAAATAATTTTTATGCCCCCAGTAGGGTGGCATATAGCAGTTGAACTGTCCGTCAGTGTGTCAGTATGTCAGTCCGTCCGTTCGTCCTAAAAAATTTTAATATTGGCCATAACTTTGTCACTATTGAAGATAGCAACTTGATATTTTGCATGCATGTGTATCTCATGGAGCTGCACATTTTGAGTGGTGAAAGGTCAAGGTCATCCTTCAAGGTCAAATGTCAAATTTATGGCGTCTGTCCGTCCGAAAACTTTAACATTGTCCATAACTTTTTCAATATTGATTAGGTAGCAACTTGATATTTGGCATGCATGTGTATCTCATGGAGCTGCACATTTTGAGTGGTGGAAGTTCAAGATCAAGGTCATCCTTCAAGGTAAAAATTATTTTTTTTTAAATTCAAAGCGGCGTTCTCATGAAGCTGCACATTTTTAAGTTCAAGGTCAAGGTTATCCTTCAAGGTCAAAGGTAATTTTTTTTATAAAATTTTCAAAGTGGCATTCTCATGAATCTGCACATTTTGAGTGGTGGAAGTTCAAGGTCAATGTCCTCCTTCAAGGTCAAAGGTAAAAAAAAATAAAAAAATTAAAAATTTCAAATCGGCGCAATAGGGGGCATTGTTTTTCTGACGAACATATCTCTTGTTTTTTCAACTATGGTTAAAAAACACAAATATTTATTTTTATTATTTTATTTTTGAAATACCGTCCAACCATCCCACCCAAGAATCTCCCCTTTCCCCCCCCCCCCATCTTTTTTTTTGCATTTTTGGAAGATAATGTAAGAAATGACCACACCCACACACTATACACCCCTCTCCACTTCACCCCTCCCTCCTTTGTGATTGAAATTGAGATAGGTCTCTACACCTTTAAATAGAAAAATAGATGAGCGGTCTGCACCCGCAAGGCGGTGCTCTTGTTTTATTCATCATCGTTAATATACGTATGATTAATCATGGTATATAAATATAATGAATAGCATTACCAATTGTGGAGAAAAACACATTCTTTGACGTGACGTCGAAACATTAACATCTTTTTTTTTTTTTTTTTTTTTTTTTTTTGTATAAGTATATTTATTCACCAAATGACGATACAATTGCACACATTTTGACATAGCAATAAAAAAAAAAAAATAGCAAAAAAAAAACATGCGATAAACATATCTGTCGAAATTTATAAACGAGACAGCAGCAAGCAATATTCATAATTACATACGGTTCGACAAATAGATCAAAGCATACAAATGCATGTTCTGGCAAAAAAAAAAATTATGTTAAAAAGTTGTTCCAAATTGCTCGAAAAGTTTCTATTTGATCTTTATTGAAAGCAATTATCTCCTCAATGTTAAGCCTATTATGAAGATACGTGTTAAAATGATAAATATTGGGAATGGTGTTCTGATACTTATTTCTAAAAATATAAAATTTTGCCAACAATATGATAAAGTTAACAATATGTGATGTTTTGGAATGACCAACCGAAACGTTACAAAAGCTAATATGTTCATAATCAAAATTTGAAATGCTCGGCAAATTCGCAGTTTGTTCGATATACACTTTTACACTGTTCCAAAACTGTTGAATTATAGGACAATCCCAAAACATATGCATATTTGAATCTACTGACATGCTGCAAAAATCACACAAATTGGAATGTGTCAAACCACACTGCAGTAAATAACTATTGTTAGGAATAATTTGCATAATATATTTATACTGAAAAGTTCTTAGTTTGGTATCGTGGGTCAGTCTAAACGGTTGAGTAAACAGTTTATTCGTTTCAAATTCTTTATCAAAAATTAATTCCCATTTTGTAACTGCCTTGATTGGATTGATTTGCTTCGTCAGTACGAATTTTTGGTATACTAATTTGCAGATTTTAGTTGACTCTGTAATTGATGAAAGTAAATTTTCTGGTGGTTGATAAATTATGTTTTCAGTTTTCAGCTTTTCTATCCAATCTTGTGGCACACTTTTTATGAGACTATAGTATTTCAGAAAATCACTGTTATTTAACTCGTACAAGTTTTTTAATTGCTCAAAACTATAAAATTGCTTTATTCTATAGTCGTATATTTGTTCTACATGATTGAGTCCTTTAATATGCCAGCTTTTGTAGAAAAATAAACCCTGAGAGTTTTTTATAAAAGAGTTGTTCCAAATTATTTCTTTTCCTATAGTTGTGATGTTATTTTGAGCGTTAACCTTATTCCAGACCTTAAGTATCTTTTTTAAGAACACTGATCGAATTTTAAGTGTGTCTATATCGTCAGGTTTAATGTGATTTTTTAAAATGAAAAAATTTCCATAGCTTTCCAGAAAAGTACTGTATAATTTTGTTATTTTGGATTCCGGTTGATGTATAAATCGTTTAACCCAAGAAGCTTTGAGACCATCCACAAAGCTTTCTATGTCAATCATTTTTAAACCGCCATTTTTATATTCTTGTATAATTTGGTCACGTTTTATCCTGTCTGGTTTATCGTTCCATAAAAATTTGAACATAGTTGTTTTTAAAGTTTTAATTTTACTTTCATCTGGTCCTTCTAACACTGTAAATGGGTATACATATGTATTAGTTTTGGCAATGCAAAAGTTTTGATAACTGTGATTTTTCCTATAAGTGAAAGATTCCATTTTTTCCATTTATGTAAACAGTGTTCAAATTCCAGAATTTTTTTACATATATTGTGTTCAACCGTTAGATTAGTAGTGTTGAATATAGTTATCCCAAGTGTGGTCGCGCTTTCACATTCCCAATCAAATTTTTTATGTGGACAGAATTTTACATTTCTCCTCATAAGTGCACCTAGTTTCATTACAGAGCATTTATTGTTATTCAATTTTAAACCTGATATGGTTGCAAAATTGTCAAGGGTCATAATTAAATATTCAAATGATTTTTGACTGCCGTCAAGAAGAAAACATGCATCATCTGCAAATAATGTTTGTTTGAGTTCAATATTGCCTATGTAAATTCCTTTTATATTTGTATCATTTCTTATATAATTCGCTAATAATTCAATACATAAGATAAACAGATAGGGCGAAAGGGGGCAACCCTGCCTCACTCCCTTTTTGATGTCGAAGAATTCCGAGAAATAACCATTATTAATAACACTAGTTTTTGCATTACTATAAAACAGTTTCACCCACTTTAGTAGAGATTGGCTGAACCCCATGCCTTCTAAACATTTATACATAAAAGTATGGTCTAAACTATCAAAGGCTTTTTGAAAATCAGAGAAAAAGATCAATCCTGTTTCTTCGGCATCGTTTATTTTATCAATAACTTCATTCAGAATTCTTATGTTTTCTCCAATATATCTCCCTTTTATGAATCCCGTTTGATCTGTGTTTATTAGTTTTTGAAGAAAAGGTTTTATTCTATTAGCTACAGCTTTACTTGCAATTTTATAGTCAACATTTAACAAAGAGATTGGTCGCCAGTTATCAATAGATAGAATATCTTTATCTTTTTTAGGCAACAATGAAATAAGACCTTGTGTTTGAAGTTCGGTTAGAGTTCCTGTTTCAAAAGAATAATTTATTGAACTGATTAAGTATTGCTTTATGTCGGTCCAAAAAAGTTTATAAAATTCTGTTGTTATTCCATCTGAGCCTGGGCTTTTGTTATTTTTCATGTCTTTCAATGCTTGAGAGCATTCGTATTCTGATAAATGGTCGGGGTATTTTTCTCTATCATCGTTTGATAATTTTACAATATCTTGAAGAAATATGTCACTGTGTTCTTGGTCCAAATTTATGTCTTTTTTATAGAGTGAAGCGAAATATTGTTTAACATTTTCCAAAATTTTTGAGTGATCGTTTTCTATTTCATTATTAATTTTAAGCTGTTTAAGTACTTTTTGTTCAGATCTTTTTGATTCTAAGTTTGAGAAATATTTGGTATTTTTTTCGGCTCCCTCAATCCACTCTGCTTTTGACCTTATTAGAATCCCTTTGATTTTCTCCTCATTTATCGCATTAAAATTATTCTTTTCTGTTTGATAAGTTTGTAGTAATGTTTCGTCATTAGGGTTATTTTTTAATTGTTCTTCAATATTATGTAATTTTGCCTCTATTTCTGTTTCTCTTTTTTTATTTATTTTCTTTTTGTATGATGAGTATTTTATGCTATCATCCCTGATTCTTCCCTTTATTAATTCCCATAAAATATTAGGGGTCGTTTCTTTGTTAAAATCAACTACCTCTTTTATGGAATTTTTAATCAAAGTTTTATAATCTATGTCAAAAAGAAGTGAATTATTCAGTTTAAAATAACCTGGACCCCTTGTTAGGGTATCAAAAAGAATGCTGAGCATGACAATTGAGTGATCCGATTTGAAGCCATGGTTAATAGTACAGTTTTTTGCATTGCTTATCAGTGAAGCTGCTAACAGAAAATAATCGAGTCTACAAAATATTGGCGGGTATGAGTTGGAATGCCATGTATATTCCTTTGCCTCTGGGTTAAAATTTCTGTAAATATCTACTAAATCGTGTAATTCTTTGATGTCATTGATTTTATCAGAACATTTTTTATTGGTATCATTTCTACCATTCAACTTGTCTTTTATAAAATTTTGCACGGCATTGAAGTCACCACCAACTATCGGTGAAAATTCATCTAAGTCAGCAATAGTATTTTCAAGTGTGTTGAAAAACGTTATGTCGTCATTATTTGGCGCGTAAATGTTAATAATAGCTATTTTGTTATTGTGGACTAATAGTTTTAAAACCTGAAGTCTTCCAACTATTATTTCAGTATGTTCAATAATATGTATTGCACTTTTTTGTTAATCATAATTCCTACTCCTAAACTATTGGTACTTTGGCCACTTAAAAACGTATCCCCTGACCAATCTTTGGCCCAGGTCGAATTGTCTAGTTTGTTATCATAATGAATTTCTTGCAGCAGTGCTATGTCAACGGCTTTTGATTTTATATAAGTTATAACTTGTTCACGTTTTTTTTTGCAACTAAGACCCTTGACATTAAAGGTGCATATATTTAGACTTGTCATGTTTTCCTGTTAAATGATTTGACTCTGTTTTCAATATATTTATAATTATTGCAGCGGTACACTATCCCAATTTTGAAATTTAAATATGCTTTCTTCAAATGAAACAATATGAAGGCCAGTCTGCATTTTTGAAACAAATAAAATAGTTAGGTGTTGCATTTTGTATGTAGAAAAAAAAAATAAGTGTCAAGGTTATTTGAGATATTATCGCACAAGCGGTTAAGCGTAAAACTAAAATTTCATATAAGCCTTATTATGTATATAACATTTAACAAAATGCATGTTTTTACATAAGTTGAAAAGAAAGTTGTTGTTTTTTTGTTTTTTATCGAGTGCACCGGGATTGCCTCCCATATGGCCATCGCCCCCAGGAAAACGTGTTAGTTGGTTACGGGGGATAGTGCAAGATACAGGAGACACCCCGTTCCAGAGGTGACCCTGGGTCTTTTAGTGCCCGGTGTATAGCACCTAGTACACTGCACCTCGGTTTAACGTCTCATGCGAAAGACGATGAAAAGAAAGTGAGGACAAGTATCCATTAAAAACTATGTTAAGCACGCTTAAAAAAACCGCGCGCTATTCAACAAACAAAAAAGTTCATCACTGTAAAATGATCTTGTATAATGTTTCTTAAACAAATTAATGGATTTATATTGAATGTCAGTTACATTGAAAAAACAACAACAGGTCAATTACTACAATAACAGAAGATATATAGACAAAAAAAAAAAAAAACAAAAAAAAAAAAAACAAAAAAAAAAAAAAAAAAAAAAAAAAAGAAAAAAAAAAAAAAAAAAAAAAAAAAAAAATTAACATCTTGCAGATTTATCATATATGTCAATATGCGCAAGAGACATAACGGTTTTCACACGTGTATTTTGGGGACCTTATTACTTAATTGTTACTACTAGGGGACTGATTGCGCTGAGGAGTGCAAATATTGTCAAAACAACATCGATGGCAATTGGCGAGCAGGAACCCACAAGTGCGCTCTTATCGACAATTATCGGCAACACTTTCATGCTTCAGTGCACATTAACCTCAAGTCTTGCTGTCAACACAGATTAGCAGATAATGCTGCGTTATTACTCTGGTTGTTGTAATAAAAGTTGTATTATTATGATGGTACGCGTCAGTCTTACCTGAAAATTTTAAATCCACGAAATTACATGTCAACGAATTAGTTGTTTTTCATTCAACCATGAAATTTCATACAGACGATTTTCTATACGTTAACAGTATTCCATCTGTCTGTATCCGCATCCGCAAAAAAATAGAACCAGTTGAAATGCACTGCGCTTATTCCATTCATCCGTACTGCATATCCACATGCGCAATAGGCGTCAACAAAAGAACGCTAAAGTGAGCATTCTAATGAAGATGCGGACCAGATACGGACGGCATTTAGCAAGATCAGGGAAGCTGTAATCTCAAAAATCAACTGAAAAACTAATCAAATTCGTGGCAAATTACCTGGAATTATACAACCAATGCAGTTCTGCATATCGGGACTCTGATTTCACTTCAAATGTTTAGAAAAGCATAGCCATTAATGCACTAAAAGAAGATGTTTCAGGCATTTACCATTTGTATTCTTTTACAGGCAAAATGATGATTTGTACCTTATATCTACTTAAATTCACGCTTGTCCTTCATAATAAGTATCTCAATTATAATTTTTCAGTTTTATCCATATATTTTTGTTCCTTAAAAAGAAAGATACGTTCGACGTATGGGGATAAATGGATTATAGCGTTCGTATTATGATTTTGCGGATACGGATGCGGATAGATGGAATACTAGCCTTACGCTCTGGTTTAAGTGCGAATATGGTTCTCTCGGTTGTCATTGCCAGTTTGACGCTCTGATTAAAGTTGGACTTTGGTTCTCTTGGTTATCATTACCAGTGTGACGCTCTGGTTAAAGTGGGAATATTGTTAAAATTGTTGTCATTTCCAGTGTGATGCTCTGGTTAAAGTGGGAATATTGTTCAAACGGTTGTCATTTCCAGTGTGATGCTCCGGTTAAAGTGGGAATATGTATCTCTTGGTTGTCATTACCCGTGTGACGCTCTTGTTACATGTAAGTGGGAATATGTATCTCTTGGTTGGCATTACCAGTGTGACGCTCTTGTTACATGTAAGTGGGAATATGTATCTCTCATGGTTGTCATTACCAGTGTGACGCTCTTGTTATATGTAAGTGGGAATATGACCTTGCTTGTCATTACACGTGTGATGCTCTGGTTATAGTGGGAATACGGTTCTCTTATTTGTCATTACCAGTGTGACACTCTGGTTGAAGTGGAAATTTGGTTCTTCTTATTGTCAAGTTTGATGCCGGTTAAAGTGGAAATTTGTTTCACTTGGTTGTTGTTACCAGTTTGATGCTCTGGTTAAAGTGAGAATATGGTTATTCAGTTTGTTTTTACAGCTCTTTTGGTCATTGTCATCTTAGTGCTACTTAAAGTCCCCCTGGATACTCTTATGTTTTCTGCAATATATTCCAGGACCGAAAAATATACTTAAATGTACCCAGGAATACTTATGCTAAATTAGTTGTAAATTGTGTTTATAATTATGCCAATGTTCTGTAAAATGGCGTCTATATTATAGAAACTCATACTTAAAAAAGCATGTTGAGGCAGGTTTTTTCATCAAAGAGAATTTTGTTTTGAAATGTGGTTGGTAATTGGTAACGTGTTATAATTATGTCATTGGCTTTTGGTCAGGAATAAAACTCAGCAGCATTCTAATTTCAAGACGGTGCTAATTTATATACATATTTTCCATACATTGTAGTATACTTAAGAGCAATCGAGCAATTTTTAAGCAGTAGCTGAGCAGAGATTGACCAATTGAGCATTATAACCAGTGTACAGGTTTAGTTCAAGTGGGAATAAGAGTTCATCTGGTTGTCATTGGCATTATGATGCTCTGGTTAAAGTGGAAGTATGGTTCACCTGGTTGTGATTGCCAGTATGATGCTATGGTTAAAGTGGAAATTTGTTTCTCCTGGTTGTCATCACCGGTGTGATTCTCTGGTTAAAGTGGGAATATGGTTCACTTGGTTGTCATTACCAGTGTAATGCTCTGGTAAAAGTGGGAATATGGTTCTCTTTCTTGTCATTACCAGCCTGCCATTCAGGTTAAAGTGGGAATATGGTTCATCTGGTTGTCATTGCCAGTGTGATGCTCTGGTTAATGTGGTCTATGATTCTCCTGGTTGTTATTGCTATTCTGATGCTATGGTTATGGTCTAAGTGGGAATATGGTTCTCCTGGTTGGCATTGCTCGTGTGATGCTATGGTTAAAGTGGGGATATGGTTCTTCTGGTTGTGATTACTCGGGTGATGCTATTCTTAAAGTGGGAATATGGTATCCTGGTTATCATTGCCAGTGTGATGCTCTGATTAAAGTGGGAATATGGTTCACTTAGTTGTAATTGCCAGTGTGATGATTTTGTTAAAGTGGGGCTATGGTTCTCCTAGTTGTCATTTCTAGTGTGATACTATGGTTAAAGTCAGAATATGGTTGAGCTGGTTGTCAATGCTAGTGGGATACTATAAAGTCAGAATATGGTTGACCTGGTTTTCATTGCTAGTGTGATACTATAAAGTCAGAATACGGTTGACCTGGTTGTGATTGCTAATGTGATACTATTAAGTCAGAATATGGTTGTCCTGGTTGCCATTGCTAGTGTGATACTATGGTTAAAGTCAGAATATGGTTGACCTAGTTGTCATTGCTAGTGTGATACTAAAGTCAGAATATGGTTGACCTGGTTGTCATTGCCAGATGCTCTGGTCAAGTGTGAACAAATTTCTCCTGGTGGTTACTACTAGTGTAATGTCTGGTTAAAGTGAAAATATGGTTCAAATTTCATTAGTTATAAGCTGATCCCAGTTTAACTTTCTGGGTTTATTGTCAAGAGAACATATTAAATAAGTAATTGTTTTTTAACTCAAATATATCTTGCAAAAGGCTGATTGTTTTGATAGATATTATGAATTCAAATTCTGTACTCTTATATTAAACGCAATTGATAGGCAATGTTTATTAATTGTTAAACATCGGAGGAAGGAGGAAATCATTAGCTCAGCCATTTTTGTTATTTGATTATGCAAAATTTTGATGATGTTCTTATTGAAATGACGCAATGGCAACAGCTTGACAGCATTTGGGCGATGTTGTCTGGCCTTCATATAATCCATTATGTAAGTTTAATATATTTATACAATTTCCTAGCAGTTTTATTAGGTAATAAAATCAGAAAGCCTCTCCTGAACAAAGAACAGATTCTTGACGTTTATGTTGTCTTAAACCAGAATTGTCTTATACTGTATAAAGGCAAGATGTTGCATGGTATCAAACATATGTAATTCACTGTATTACAAATTATAAATACCATGCAACATGTTGCCTGAAGATCAATATATCAGTTACTGGGCAGTATCACTTGTCATTTATGGCAGTCCCTCTCCATTAAACAAGGTCATTGAAACATACTTGTTGTACCAACTACTGAACACTTGCAATATACAGCAATTACCGTAAAATGGGGAGAGTTCTACAAAGTCAGCCTGCGCAGGCAGAAGATCTGTTAAACAGAACTTTCACGCTCTTCTCAAAAGCCTGGTTTTTCGTCGTCATAGCCAAGTTGGCTATTTAACTTTAAAAATGTCATTGCCAGAGGCAATTTTTCAAAGCCAATCTTTGTTTAGCTCATCTATTTTTTGAAAAAAAAAAATGAGCTATTGTCATCACCTTGGCGTCGGCGTTGGCGTCGGCGTCCGGTTAAGTTTTGCGTTTAGGTCCACTTTTCTCAGAAAGTATCAATGCTATTGCATTCAAACTTGGTACACTTACTAACTATCATGAGGGGACTGGGCAGGCAAAGTAAGATAACTCTGGCGTGCATTTTGACAGAATTATGTGCCCTTTTTATACTTAGAAAATTGAAAATTTTGGTTAAGTTTTGCGTTTAGGTCCACTTTTCTCAGAAAGTATCAATGCTATGGCATTCAAACTTGGTACACTTACTTACTATCATGAGGGGACTGGGCAGGCAAAGTTAGATAACTCTGGCGTGCATTTTGACAGAATTATGTGCCCTTTTTATACTTAGAAAATTGAAAATTTGGTTAAGTTTTGTGTTTAGGTCCACTTTATTCCTACAGTATCAAAGCTATTGCTTTCATACTAGCAACACTTATTAACTATCATATGGGGACTGTGCAGGCAAAGTAATGTAACTCTGACTGGCACTTTGACAGGATTATGTGCCCTTTTTATACTTAGAAAATTGAAAATTTGGTTAAGTTTTGTGTTTTGGTCCACTTTACCCCTAAAGTATCATAGATATTGCTTTCATACTTGGAACACTCGCAAACTATCATAAGGGTACAGTGAAAGGACAAGTTGCATAAATCTGGTTGTCATTTTTACGGGATAATGGCCCTTTTTTGACTTAGTAACTTTGAATATATGGTTAAATTTTGTGTTTAGATCCACTTTACTTCTTAAGTATCAAGGCTATTGCTTTCAAACTTCAAATACTTTCATGCTATCATGAGGTTACTGTACCTGGCAAGTTGAATGTTACCTTGACCTTTGACTGACCTTGACTCTCAAGGTCAAATTATTAAATTTTGCTAAAATTGCCATAACTTCTTTATTTATGATTAGATTTGATTGATACTTTGACAAAACTACTCTTACCTGACATACCACAATAGACTCCACCCAAACCATCCCCTGTGCCCTCCCCCCCCCCTCCCCCTCCTAATTTTTTTTTTTTTTTTTTTTTTAAGATCATCTCACAAATGACCACCACACCCTCACACTATACCCCCCCCCACCCCACCCCCCAATTTTTTTTAAACGGTTAAAAAACACTAATATTTATTTTTATTACTTTATGTTTGAAATACTGTTCAACCATCGCACCCAAGAATCCCCCCCAACCCCTCACCCCACCACGCCCCCCTCCCCCACCCGAATCCCCCCCTCAATTTTTTTTTTTTTTTTTTTAAGATCATCTCACAAATTACCACCACACCCTCACACTTTACCCCTCCCCCCCACCCCACCCCCCCTCAATTTTTTTTTTTTAACGGTTAAAAAACAATATTTATTTTTATTAGTTTATGTTTTAAATACCGTCCAACGATCGCACCCAAAAATCCCCCCCCACCCACCCCCCCTTTTTTTTTTTCCCTTTTTTTTCGCATTTTTGGAAGATAATGTAATAAATTCCACACCCACACACTATACACCCCTCTTCACTCCGCCCCTCCCTCCTTTGTGATTGAAAATGAGAGTCCCTTCACCTTTAAAAAGAAAATAGATGAGCGGTCTGCACCCGCAAGGCAGTGCTCTTGTTTAATTTTTATTATGCCCCCCTTTCGAAGAAAAGGGGGTATATTGTTTTGCTCATGTCGGTCTGTCCTTTATAATGTTTGTCCGTATGTCCGTCTACTAGATGGTTTCCAGATAATAACTCAAGAACTATAAGGCCTAGGATCATGAAACTTTATAGGTACATTGATCATGACTCGCAGATGACCCTTATTGATTTTCAGGTCAAAGGTCAAGGTCACGGTGACTCAACTTAGGAAAATGGTTTCCAGATGATAACTTAAGAAGGCTTACGCCAAGGACCATGAAACTTCATAGGTACATTGATCATGACTCTCAGAAGACCCCTATTGACTTAGACAGGTCACTAGGTCAAAGGTCAAGGTCACGATGACTTGACACAGTAAAATGGTTTCTGGATGATAACACAAGAAAGCTTACGCCTAGGATCATGAAACTTCATAGGTACATTAATCATGACTCGCAGATGACCCCTATTTATTTTCAGGTCACTAGGTCAAAGGTCAAGGTCACAGTGCCAAAAAACGTATTCACACAATAGCTGCCACTACAACTGGCAGCCCATATGGGGGGCATGCATGTTTTACAAACAGCCCTGTTTTACAGAAACATTAGCATGAAAGGACGACGACAGTCCATATAAATGTATTGCAGTTAAGATTTAAGTTGTAAATGAATCAGTGTTCAGCATTTTATTCCGTTCGTAATAGATCACCTATTTACATGTGTTTTGAGAGTTCTACATGTTTTTTTATCTTATTTCCATTGCTCTTAAATTTTCATTATTATCATGTCACATCTGGCAAATAGTCTCGAGCATTTCATCATGATCCATTTGAATTTGTAGACTGCTAGCATAACTTAACCCCGATTTATGGCTTAAGTGGAATCTCCCATCCATCTTAATTGGATCAATGTTTTTGGCCTGTCTGCATGTCATTGTATGTGTCTGTCTGTCTGTCTGTAACAAACTTTAACCTTGGTTAACTTTTGCAATAGCTTTGGTAATACACTGCCACGCCGATATATCGCGGTTGGTGGGGTCCAAAGATCACGAGCGCGATATATCTGGCGCGCGATATAACTCTAGAAATGTCTAACTTTATTTTATTGCGGTTAATTTGTCAAATTTCCCAATGTTTTCATTTTATATACGGCGCTGCTACATATTTGTATAGAAATAATTGCAAACCAATTCTACAATAAACATTTTCATAACTACATACGTACCGGTATCTGTAATAATCATGAAAACCAAAATGTAAATTATATTTTTTATTTTCATGTATAATATCGCTCGCGAATCAGCTAAAAAGAAGAATTCTTGCCGTAAAAAAAACGTATAAAATACAATTGTGCATAGATTTGAATTTACCCTTATAAGTAATCCTAATTAAGAAACTGAAACAGCATTACGGTAACAATACAGCCTGTTTGAATTTTATTTTATTAAGAGGAAATGTCAATGCCACATAATTCGCGAGATACCGCGGTACTTTAGTTGAAATTTACAACAAAACGTTCAATGGAAATTAAATTATCTCATTGTTGTACCCGCTGCAAAATTTTTATTTACAAATAAATACACCCACGCCAATTTTCGCGCTTTTTATCATGACAAAGAAATTCATGACTAGTACCAAAATTTAACAATTTATATACCAGTAAACTGCCAATATTACCATTGCAATGACACTTGCATTGGTTATTTCCTAAGTGTTAAAAACAACCCCAGCTGTGTGTTAACAACACTATCACTTATCGACTGTTGTTCACGCTTCACTGTGTGCCATAGTAAGCTGCGAAATATAGGGAGTTAATACTAGCTAGAACCGGTTTTTAGCTTAAGTTAGCGAATTCTCAGATTAAAACATGTCATTTAGTGATGATGCTGGTCGGATTTTTGGGAGCCACAGCCAAAGCGCGATATATTGGACAGCGCGATATACCGGTCCGCGATATATCGGCGTTGCAGTGTATTGAAGATAGCAACTTGATATTTGGCATGCATGTGTATCTCATGGAGCTGCACATTTTGAGTGGTGAAAGGTCAAGGTCATCCTTCAAGGTCAAAGGTAAAAAAAAATCTAAGCGGCACAGAAGGGGGCATTGTGTTTCTGACAAACACATCTCTTGTTTTTATATTTAGAATATTTCATACAGAAATTCTTTTAAGCAAAAAGCTTAGACCCTGATGAGACGCCGCATCATCTGGGTCTATGCTGTTTGCCATGATGGTCTTTTTTCTAGACGCTAGGCATAAATGGGTTAACACATTTAAGGGAGATAAAAAAGAATATAAAAATACACTGCAACTCTGTTATATTGCGGATGGTGGGATCCAGCTGGGATCGCCATTGCAATATATCCAGTAGTTCAATCATACATATATAATTAAATGCAAATGCAGAGTTTGATTTTTTTCAAAACACATGATTAACCTACCTTATTGCATAATGTGTTGTATCCATATGTTATACATTGTAACAAAAAAATATCAGTATTTTTAAATGCGTATTGTTAATTTTGTAATCAGAAAAGCACGTCCAATTTTGTTTGTTCATGTTAACTTAACAATCTATTTTCAAAATAGCATTTTTTGTGTATAATTTCCTGTATTCATTTGTACTTCCGCAAGGGCTTAATATTTGATTGCTTAATAGCGCAGAGAAAATCTTCACTTTTGGTTTAAAAAATCATAGAGCATTTTTAATCTGTGGAAACTTTTCTCTAAATTAAAAAAAAGTTGTTTGCGCTGTATCTACTGGGCTACAGTTGTTTAGATAGATCAGTAAATTATCTGTTATATGCACAGTTATTAGCTCGGCTGTTTTCGGAGAAAACCCGAGGTATTGTCATAGCCAGCTTGTCGTCCGGCGTCCAACGTCCGCCGTGCTAAAACCTTTACATTGGCTCTAAAATCAAATTGCTTCCACCTACAACTTTGAAACTTCATATGTAGCTGCACCTTGATGAGCTCTAGTATGCCACACCAATTGTTGGGTCACTAGGTCTAAGGTCAAGGTCACTGTGACCTAAAAAAAAATAAATAATCTGGCAAGCTTTCATTTATTCAAAACTGCACCCACAGCTGAGCGTTGGCACCTGTTATGCGGAAATGACTTGTATTCGGCTGCCTGAATGCTGATTGGCTGATACCATTACTAAGAATCATGTCAGTTAAAAGCAAAAACAAAAGAGAACGCTGTCAAAAGGGACACACACCATGGTTATTGGTTATTGCACTACACAAGTGTGAACGTGATGTACGATGAAGACGCTTAAATCTGGACCTAACTGGATTAATTAAGTTATGAATGTCAGCCTATAAGGGAAGTAAACCCTTGAAATGCGTTAATTGATTATTTGTTTGTTTATTTACAAACTTTCTTTTCTGATTTTTGTCATTTCCAATCAGGTCATTTGACATAGCCAATTTTTCTATCGCCAGAGCTTAGATTTCCTCGAATAGGCGATCAGGTAATGAGTTAATTTTGCAGATTGTAAGAACTAACACAATTTTTCAATACAAAAGAAACATCTTGTTATAACAATCAGCATTCCATGAATAAACAATATAATGATGTACCGGTTATCTGGTATCAATGTTGATGCGATGACACGCAATAGGTAATACAACTTTGCAATCTTTGATGATGACAACATTTTTACGCTCTCACTTTTGTCCTTCAAATGGTCCTTCTCTCTGTTCAGGCTTCTATCTGCTTGTCAGATATTTGTCTCACACGCAATTCTAAAAATATCTCTTAAAACTTGCAAGGCTGATAAACATCAAAAGGAATACACATCAATTGACATTACAGTTTTTGACACTGTAATGACCGGCAGGCATGTAGGTGCAATAGTAGGCATGGTAAACTTATCACCTTATCAACAATTGAACCCCCCACTGGGTGATCAACCAATCAGATACCGTTGCAGTTTTGTCTAACAACAGTGTGGTAGTAAAAAGTGAATGGTATATTAAAGATAAATATATGATTTCATTTAGCACACCAGTCATGCAAGATAATACATTTTTGCCCAATTACTGTTATGTGATCTTGATTATTACTTTTATACATTCATTATAATTCATATTAGGCACACATCAACCTATTCTATAGAGACAGTTGAGAGATTTCCATATTATTGTAATTACTCTAATTTTTCACACACTCTTGTTTTCGGACAACCTCTTTTTAAGCAAATATTATTTTGTTCATCACTCTTAATTTCCAGACAAACGGGTTTTCCTGCATAATTAATGTCTCTTAATTTTTGGACAGTATACATAACAGCGCTATTCTACAAACTTCGGCCCTGTTTTCGCTCATCTTGTGGCACTTCGATCATGGATTTGTACACCAGATTAAGTTCATAAAACCTGACAGATGCATGCCTGAGGGCAATAATCCATTACATTCACGTAATTATGTAAATAACCGTGTATACCGGAAAAAATCAATTAACTCACCCAACAGCATTTGAAACAGTTTCCTTACATTGAATATTAAGGAAGCAGAATGTTATATGTTTTTACTTTTTGCTCAGATGAGTATATCATTTTAGGCAATTGTTAAGCAAAGCTGTGATGTTGTATTTATTTTTTTAAGCAGAAAAAGAAGAGTAAATTGATTTATTGCTTTTATTTCACTATTATTTTAATTCTAAATTTTTGGACACCTGTTATTTTTTTATATTTTTTGTATCTTAATTTTTGGGCACAATTAAAAAAAAATATCTGTCAGTGTCAGAAAACTTAGAGTTATTATGGTAGTTCAAGATTTAAAAATCCATGATTGTGTGTTGTAAGGACACCTGTGTAGGAAACCACTTAGGGTGAACTTTGTAATAAAATTTTAGCTTGTCTACACTGCAGGGCTCGCGCTAGGGGGCGACGTGAGCGACAAAGTCGCTTTCCCTACGCCAAACGTCGCCTAAAATTAAAGAAATTGTAGATAAAAAGCGACTTCCAGTCGCCCTTTCATCGGAATTTGTTTACATCCGGTTTTCTCGATGTCAAGGTCTGATTCAATTTCCAATAAACACTGTCGCTGCCCGGAGCGTGTCGCAATTGAGCGACATGTAATTTGAGGTAAACCCCGCCCCCGATTCTCCCAACCTCCGAACTTATCCAATCGGCGAACGATATTCGTCAAGTCAGTGTTCAACTCGAATGAAGTCACGTGCGAGCGGGTGATAAGTGAAGTTTGCTACTGTTTGTCAAGTGTTATTGATTTGAAATTGATTAGGGAAAATCCACGGGGGTGATGTTGCCATATTAATTGATCAATTAATGTGATTACGATGAATTATCGTTTTTATACACTTGTAATCGTTTGTCGGCAAGAATCGTTGCTTTATTTCGATGTTTCGGCGAATGTTTTTGAAACGCAAAAAGGTGCAATAATTTTGCGGCGAGTAAATGGTAAGGTAAGGTAAGTTGTACAAACAAAAGAAACTTGAGCTATTGTAATTAATTTTCAGTGTCCGCAAAATATTTATCATTATTTTTGGTCATTAGTCGCTCTGATACTAAACAGACTACACATCTCGATTTCCAACAATTTTTGCATGTGCTTCCAGGATTTTGTAGTGAATAAAACACTGTGTAGCTGTGAAATACTAAAAACGCAGAAGGTACCTCAGAATTGAATTTTGGGCATACCAGCCAACTTCTTATCAACTACAATTGTTTCTTAATTACTCTAATCATGATGGGATGCTGACCACAGCACACATTAGTGGGCATCTTGCCATTATTTGTACTTGTACATATGGTTTTCACTGACCAGCCTGAATGAGCGCTTTTCTTGGCATTATTCTCTGGACTGAAATGTCTTTAGAATCATGGCTAAATGGTCAATCGCCCAAACCCGGGTCGAAACGAAAAATTGACGATGAAAGTGAATGTGAAAGTAAGAGAAAATTCTCTAAAACACTCTGTCATTAAGATTCGTTTGACTGGTATGTCAAAGACGATACAGGTCTATGGCACTGCAAGATCTGCAGGTATGTTCAGTTAAATAAGGTTGTAAGTTTGTTTTGTAGATGTGTTTTACGTATCCGCGGACAATTATTATTATTATAAATGTCAATGACGCATCTTCGTTCATTATTACTAAATTAATTTATGTATTCCTGGACGATTATTATTATAATAAATTTTGATATTTTACATGATTGTCCCAGTCTTCTTAGCCGAAATGATCCGTGAAACAAAATTGTGTCTTTGTGTCGTATGAACGAATCTGCACTAAAACTAAATTTAGATTCACATCGTACATCGAATTATTTCTGTCGTCAGTTGTCAAAACGAGAGTACGGTTGATATTCAAATGCATTATTTTTCTCTTTCCGGGATATTGTTTTAGTATGTTGATGCTGCATTAACAAATATAAGTGTATAGGAAGTGAAAACACCAAAAAATAAACAACGGTTGCGATATACACCTATAAACATAGCATATACTGTTAGATGCGCATAATATCACTTTAATTTACGTATCCGAGGACGATTATTATTATTATAAGTTTCTATGGCGCTATTATTATTATTATTATTATTATATAAATGTCTATGACGCATCTTCGTTCATTATTACTTAATTTCTGTTGAATAATCTAGTTGATTGCTTTCAATATTTTCTTCTCTACGGTCTTGCTAAATTCGCCAGGAAGTTTATGAAATTATGTGAATACGGGCATGTCTACGTATAAAGCATTTTTTTACACGCCAAACTTAAATTGATTTTCTGTGCCACCCGTCGTCACATACAGTCTTGAAACTTGCTTACCATGGGAAGTTGTGCATCTGGGTATTTTCTTGTTATTTTTTAATTTGTAAAAGTTATGACCATTGACTAAGTATTTTTTCTTATTTCAGAGGTGCCAAGATAATGACAGCCCATATTCAAATGGTCACAAGGTTCCGAGTAAAACCACAAACCACACTAGACATGCTTCATCTGGGCAACATATCAACGCCCTGAAATCCTCGACACTTTCGGCGCAAAAACCTATGCAAACATTGCTTGCCAAAAAGTTGAACAAAGACGACGTGTATGCTACCAATCTTCTGAAGACTGCGTACCACATTGCGAAAAGAGAACGACCCAAAGAAGAAATGAAACATATGCTATCGTATGCTACAAACATTGGATTGAGTGTATCAAAAGAGTCTTCGCCCTCCTACACTCACCACCAGAGCGTCACAGAATTTCAAAATGCCCTGTCCAGCGTCACAGAACTTCAAAATGCCCTGTCCAGTGTCATTCTTGAGGACAAGATCAGTCAGATTAAGAAGTCAACAGTGTTTTCCTTAACGCTTGATGAAAGCACAGATAGGGGTAACTTGAAAAGAATGATAATGTATGCACAGTTTTGTACAGAGGCAGGATTGGAATATGCTCTTCTGTCAAATAAACAGATAGAGGAAGGGTCAGCCTGTGCCAGGAACATTGTTGAGATGGTTGTTAGTGAGTTAAAATCAAAAGCCTTGGACATTCGTAACATGGTTGGAATTGGGACTGATGGTGCCAGTGTTATGACAGGACGGAAAGGGGGTGTTGTTACGTTGTTGAAGGAAGAGAGCCTAGCTTTGGTAGGAGTACTTTGTGCTGCCCATCGCGTGTCTCTTGCTACTTCTCAGGCAGCAAAACTTGTTCCTGAGATGGAGAAGAACTCTAGGACAATTACTAGTGTTTTCAGATACTTTGATAACTCTGCACTCAGGTCTAACAGATTACGTGCTGTGCAAAAGCTTCTGAACATGCCTCAGTTGAAATTCTCTGAGGTCCACTCCATGCGCTGGTTAAGCTTGGAACATGCTGTGAGTGTTATGTATCGCACATATCCAGCATTAGTGATGACACTGGAAAGGGAGGCACACTTTGACGCAGGTGCTAAGGGGATTCTCATGGAAGTGAACCAGTATAAGTTCATTGCGCTAACCCATCTTATGATGGACATTCTCCCCTTTGTCACCAGACTTTCCAAAAACTTCCAGAATGAAACTGTCAACTTCAGCCAAGTGATTCCAGTTGTGAACTGTGTTATTGATAGTGTGGAAGATCTGCTCGAGGTTCAAGGGGTCTTCATGGACAAACTAGACAAGTTCGTCTGTGAGGATGGTGAAAAGGTGTTGTATAAGAGACCGTTGGGTGAGTCGGACTGTTCGGCAGTAGTGGCGGCAATCACTGAGAATTATGCCTTCAGTGGTTTTGAAGAGGAGACGGAGTCTGACAACGAGGATGAGGAGAAAGATCTTGTTGGTTTCTCACCAGAGCTACGCTTCTTCACACAGCAAAAACAGACTGTGACTGATAAAATCGCGCCCGAGTACATTAGAAAACTGGCAGAAAATCTCAGAGATCGCTTTCAGTGTAATGATCTACTCAAGTGTATGGATGTTCTCTGTCCAAGCCAAATTTCTGTGGCTACTGATCTGCCAAAGTATGGAATTGAACAAGTAGAAACTCTAAGTCAGCACTTCAGTGAATTTCTCTTGAATCGCGATAGTGTAAAAAGTGAGTTTGCGATGTATAAGCGCTTTGTTAAGGGGAATCACCCATCAGCTACCGTTGTGGAAATATTGTGTACACTCTTGAAATCTCCAGAACACTTGGGTATGCCAAATATGGTGGTACTACTCAAATGCTGTGTGGTCATTCCAATGACCAGTGTGAAATGTGAACGTGGGTTTAGTACCCAAAATCGAATCAAATCCAAGTTCAGGACTTCCCTTAAATGTGGAGCACTTGATGATTTGATGAGAATTGTCGAGGATGGTCCGGAACCAGAGAAAATGGACTATGAACGAGCTCTCACTCTCTGGAAAGAAGCTAAGCTCAGACAACTGTACAAAAGTTAAAATTGTGACTTTGTAAAACTAAATCATGTAATGACAAAGATACAATGTATGGTTGATATGAAAGATTATTATAGTTTGCAGCAATAAAGTGGACAACAGATAACATGACAAATAATATGTTACTTTAGTGTTTACCTTAAGTGCTTTGTAAATAATAATAAAATATTTTATTTAGCATATGTTGTTTTCATTTGTGACCACTTGCAATTATCCTCACTGCAGTTAACTTATTTGTTAACACACATGAACAAAGCTGCTTAGCATATGTCATATTTCAAACATTAATATTTATGTTGGCTACTGCTTCAATTATTATCTTTGAAGTACGTAAGTCTTTATAATATTATGTATATTTACATCAAAATGGATTGAATAAAGAGCTAGTAAAATTATGGTTATTTATCTGTTGTGTCTATTATTACTATCACATATATGTGTGTTGTAACCCCCT
This sequence comes from Dreissena polymorpha, assembly GCF_020536995.1. Classification (NCBI taxonomy): domain Eukaryota; kingdom Metazoa; phylum Mollusca; class Bivalvia; order Myida; family Dreissenidae; genus Dreissena; species Dreissena polymorpha. The sequence continues at coordinate 21,422,923 of NC_068355.1, forward strand.
ACGAGCAAACCCTTTGTCCGAGTCTCTCCACTTCTCCCTAAAGTCTCCTCACTTCTCCCTAAATCAGTGTCTAGGGAGAAGTCACTTCTCCCTAAAATTTGAACCCAGCGTGAGCCCTGTACAGTCCACATCTCGGCAAAGTCTTGATGAAACTTGGTCACAATGTAAATATTGACAACATCAAGGCCAAGTTTGAATCTAAGTCAAATGGGCTTTAAAAGTGATATCACCGTGAATTTGTTTTAGAAAAACCCTTTTAATACTCTTGAGGCCACATTAATGTCTTGACCTTCAGATGAAAGTTGGTCTAAGAATGTTTATCTTGAAAATATGTAGAAATCAAGTTCAAATCTGGGTCTATATGTATGTAAGCTATGTCACCTGGTCTAGTCTCAGATAAACCTTTGAATCTTAATGTTTTTCTTGATTGTATTTGTACTTGTGATTGTGACCATTATACACAATACTAAGCTGACTGTGTGGTGTTTTAAACAGACAATAGTTTTTGTCCCTTTTAATAAACTGATTAGACAATAAAGAATGCAAAGGTAGACACAGCCTGTTAATTGTACACAGTTACATTCTCTTTTCAAAGTTTACAGACGTGACCATTTCAAAATGGGCCCAGCCTGCTATATAATAGCAAAGTATGTTCAAAGTAACACACAAGCAGATAAAATCAATAATGACAGGAACAACTGCATTAGTCTAGAGATTAGACAACAACTTAGTTACCAACATCAAAGTGATCAATATTTTAACTTGTAATCATGGTTGAATTGGAGGAAAAGGTCATTGCCATTGCATCAATTCATTTCAAGATGCCTCAATGAGTTCTTGAAAAAGTATTGAATGAAACTTTTCAGTAGGCACACTTGATCAATGTTTAGTTCATTGTGGGACAGTTTGTTAAGGTTTGGACAGTAATGTTTGTGCGTAATGATCTCTGTTGCTATGCTGTCCATCATTTTTGCCTTCTGTTGGTGTGAGAAAAAATCCAAAGTCTTATTGAATATTCAGTTAAACTTTACGGTCTAATTACAGTCTACACAAGACGATAATACTTAAAAATAATTGCTTGAACTTTTATTGCAGCATTCTTATTGAGTGGATGTGCACAAACATGTATTGAATGGTCCAATATTGATATTTTACAAACCCATCAAATAATGCTCTGAAATAATGAAACATTATTTAGCCATTTTTTGCTGGAGTGCTTATGGTGAGATCTTCTGATCTTCCAATCTGCAGCATCTGTTGTCATTCATTGTATTTTCTCCCCTTTAGTGGGGTAAAACTAGGTTGCCAGGTGCATACATAGAAACACCTTGTTACAACCTAGAGGCAAAATTTATAACTCAATCTTGATGAAACTTGGCTGGAATGTACATCTTGACAATATATAGGAAAAGAAGGAATCATGTGCATCCATTAACTAGGACACCATGTTTTATCTTACATAAACCTTGATATCACTGTACCACAGGGCTGCAACGAATCCAAAAAATTCGTCGGATCCGAATCCGAATCCAAATATTACTATGATTTAAAACTTACTTATTGCAATTAGGAATTGCATTTGTAATGTGTAAATCCTCCATGATTTTGAATTTGTTCTGTTTTCTGCGCTCATTAAGTAATGTCCAATGACACTTATACAATAAAAGCCGAAGGATCTCGAATGATCTGCTATTTGACTGTCAAACGTCAATAAATATTGACTATTATACGTATCTTTTATTTTTCAAACAGAACCAGTCTGTGTTAAAAACAATACTCGTGAAAACAGCGCTAGGTTACATACAACTATGAAAATAAATATTCGGAACCGAAATTTCCAGGGGTGGATCCCTACCCCCGAATCTGAAGTTGGATCCGATATCATCGATTATTTCGGGTACCCATTGCAGCCCTACTGTACCAGCCACATTAATAAACCAAACAAAATGAAACATGGTCAGAATATTCATCTTGACAATTTCTAACCTAGTTAAAGTATTGGTTGCATGCATCCAAATCAAGGTCACTGAGGCCAAATCGCATGCAATTTTGTTACCACTCTAAAGGCCACATTAATGACTCATTATTTATAAAACTTTTTTAGAATGTATATCTTGATATTATTGGTAGGCCGAGTAAGAATCCTGGTCATGTGTGTCCAAAAACTGGGTCACCAGTGCAAGTTTCGAAAAAAAACCTGGTTCCTACTCAAAAGGCAACATTCTCAATCGTGTTGAAAGTGGGTTTGAATCTTGACATGTACTAGCCTGAGTTTGAATTTTGGTCACCTGTGTCCAAAAACTAGGTCATCAGGTTAAATCTTTGATGAAACTTGGTCAGAATGTTTGCCCTGACAATATCTAGGCTTGGTCAGAATGTTTGCCCTGACAATATCTAGGCTTGGTCAGAATGTTTGCCCTGACAATATCTAGGCTTGGTCAGAATGTTTGCCCTGACAATATCTAGGCTTGGTCAGAATGTTTGCCCTGACAATATCTAGGCTTGGTCAGAATGTTTGCCCTGACAATATCTAGGCTTGGTCAGAATGTTTGCCCTGACAATATCTAGGTTTGGTCAGAATGTTTGCCCTGATAATATCTAGGCTTGGTCAAAATGTTTGCCCTGACAATATCTAGGCTTGGTCAGAATGTTTGCCCTGACAATATCTAGGCTTGGTCAGAATGTTTGCCCTGACAATATCTAGGCTTGGTCAGAATGTTTGCCCTGACAATATCTAGGCTTGGTCAGAATGAAACTTGGTCAGAATGTTTGCCCTGACAATATCTAGGCAAAGTTAGAATCTTGCTCACATGTTTTCAAATATATTGTCATTAGGTCAAATCTTAGAAAACCCATTAAAACATTAAAAAAGAAACAGCATGTTTATCTTGACATTATCAAGGTTATGTTTTCATATGGGTCAATTGGGGTCAGACATTACGGCACAGGGTCAAGTCTTGACAATTGATGTGCCTTAAACTCATGTGAGCCCTTTGATCTGGGCCATCATGGCCCTTGTGTTAAAGATCATGAATATGTCTCCTACTGACCAACCAACTATACGGTGTTTTATGGAATGTGCAGTATATTTATATAGTCTGTATGAGTTTTAGTTTTTACCCATTAATTTTAACTTTATTGCATAGAAAGTACTTATTGACTTATTTGCAATGCTCTAGAGTCCGTTTCCTGGGCCTATAACATTAACTTGGTGTCTTTTGGGGAGATCGTAAGAACGCTCCCACAGAATTATGTTCTAATAAGACTATTTTACTTTTTAGCTCACCTGATTGCTCAGGTAAGCTTTTGTGACAGGATTTTGTCTGTCGTATGTCCGTCCGTCTGTCCGTTAACATTTGCTCGTAAACACTCTAGAGGCCACATTTCTTGTCCCATCTTCATGAAACTTGGTCAGAAGCTTTGTCCCAATGAAATATTGGCCGAGTTCGAAACTGGCATGTGCCTGGTCAAAAACTAGGTCACTAGGTCAAAAAACAGCAAAACCTTGTAAACACTGTAGAAGTCACATTTCATGCCCAATCTTCATGTCACTTTGTCAAAATGGTTGTCTTAATGATATCTTGGTTGAGTTCAAAAGTGGTTCAATCCGTTGAAAAACATGGCCGCCAGTGGGCGGGGCAGTTTTCCATTTGGCTATAGAGAAACCTTGTAAACACTCTATAACAGGGATCATATTATTTTCGGTTTTGTCGGTCCTAGACCGATTGGGGTCATGAAAGACCGATTGAAAGTCCTAAACAGTCGGTTGATTCTGTCCTGACATTCGTAAAAAATGATGTAAAGTCTTTATACAAGTTCCCAATAAAATTCGCTATTCAAGCTCTGTCTGGCTAAAACTTACCATCGCTAATCCGCTTCTGCTACTCGAGTACACCAGTGTTGTTTTTGACACCTTATCGGCGATTAATCGGCAATTATTGATTTTATTAGGCATTCACACCACAGTGTTTTTATGATAGAGGTCTCTAATTGCAGATGTATCATAGAGAAATAAACGCCAATGACACTATTATCCTGTATATTATACCACATAAGGTTATATAACCTGTCAAAACACCGATTTTGTACATCAAACAAATTGGATGCTGACCAATACGCATTGATGTTTCACAAAAATTAACGTTCGTTTTCGACTGATTGTCAGAAAATAATTTGTAACATATTGCATTAATCTAAATTTAGAGTTAATTGACGATTGGTTGAATAAGAAAAGTTCTCAATTAAAATGCGCTCACATCGCGTCACGCGATTTACATATGTTCATTGGGATATCCCTGTACCGATTGGATGTCAGGGCAGACACTTTCTGCCTTTACTCAGGGATTTTATAATAATAATAATAATAATCTTTATTTAAAGAAGATAGACTTGTTTAGAAATACATCAGATGAAATTACATAATATGCAATTTATATAATATATTTCTTAATTTCAATAAAGTCTTCTAACATAATACAATTTACAACAAATACGTCATATTTCATCTTAATCAATAAGAACAAAACATAACTTATCATACATGCATGCACACTAATTATAAATATAGCATTAATTAAAAACAAATGACAGACATAAAACTACAATTACCATTTATGCAAGAACAGGTACAAACATTAAATAGAGGATATTTGTTCATGTAAGTGGAAGATCGTTTATAATTTCACGAGTGATCATAAAAAATATTACTTCATACTTCATACAATTATCATAATTATTATGTCATCCGTCAAAATAATGATTTTGTAGGTAAGTAACCAAATCAAAAAAATTTACACAGTTTAATCTTGGAAACCAGATTTGCTTTAAACATAAAAAAAACAATATATATTTGCATTAGAGTTGCTCAAACACTCAGACTCTACAAATATAAATAATGTTGTCTACATTTGAATTAACACATTGCTTCTGGTGATACATGTATTGTTAAATGGGAATACCGCAGTCCAAATTCGGCTGCTATTTAATAAAATATTAGTGTGTTAAATTCATTTGATGGAAAAAATGGCAAACGTTTGTCTTAACAATTTCTTGAGCAATGTTGAAAGGAATATGCTTTTGAAAATGGAAGTCGTGATCGTTCGGAATTATCGTTATTTTAAATGTTTCAAATATAGTTGTTTACACTAAACATTAGGCGGTAAATCTTTTGATTACCTTGGCATTCTGTTTATTTCCGACCCCATGCAATTTTTCAGTTCATAATCATGCACACCTTAAACCAATATGAGAAACATGAGATACTGGTCGCCGTGGCCTAGTGGATAAGGCGTCCGCCTCGGGATCGTGAGGTCGAAGGTTCGAGCCCCATGGGGAGCATTTGTCGAAGGATAGATGTTTGTCATGGGACTTGTTCCGATATGGCCTCCTTGTGAGCCGGGAGCGTTAAACATGAATGGTTACCGACTTAATCTTATCCACCTGGCGCCTGACATAGTGATAGGAGTTGAGAGGTACATGGTATACACACGCAAAAAGTGTCTCATTTAATATAAGCCAAAATTGGCTTGCCCTTTCAATAGGGGTGACACTATAATAAAAAAAGACCTTTGAGCTTTTTACTTTTTAGATGTTATGATTTTTGCTATAGTATATTATATTTAATAATTAGGGTTAACACTACTGATTATCAATGAAATTTAATTATATTAATGTGGACTATTATTATGTCCATTTGTTCATAGTAACTTCAATTATGAAAGTGTCCTTTCCGCGCATCCAACAGACTGTATCTTGATCTATTTTCAACATAAAATTCACATTGCACTTTCACTTTTTAGACAACGACAGACAATGATTGTAGGACAATTCCCGTATAAGAATAAAAGTCATTTTATTGGAGACAAATAAGGTGGGAAAGACTTCAAAGAGCTATACTTACCAGATGGTATTTATCATTAAATCATAAGAAAACAGTGCAGAAAGTCTCCATTTATTACATTAAAATGTAACCAAAAATATAACCAGCTAAAATGGGTTTAACATGTGTTGCAGTTTTGTGTGTGGCTATAAAGCAGTTATGGCAAACTTTGGTAAAAGGGAAGTAATAAGTCAGCTCATTGAAATTTAAATGTCCAAATCAACTATTTGTTGGGTAGAAAATACTTTGAATGACCAGTCTGTGCCAATGTTACAGTACTAAACTACGGTAAACTGTGAAATAACAGGTAAAAATAGGCAATTTAAACAAAATAAAGCCCAAGTTAAGCAATGGCATTTTGAATGAGTTTTCTATTATTAGACTTGCAGAATTAGCACCAAAAGTATGAGAACATTTCGAATGAGTTCTTATTATGAGACTTGCCGAATTAGCACCAAAAGTATGAGAACACGACACAATTGAGTATAGTGATTGAAGTCAATAGCAGCTGACTTATTATTGGCAGTCAGGATGAGGTGAGATGAGATATGCTTGTGTGTAAATCAGAGTTTATTTTCAGGTCCTACTTGCCTCTTCATGAGGTCTTTGTAGCCCAACCTGATGGTGAGATATCCTTTAATTTCTACAAAAAATGTACCATTAAAATATATCAGTAATTAAATGTTGAAAGTCGATAAAATGCCTGGAGTGTTGAAAGGAAGAGCTGTCTGCTAATGAAGCTCAGGATTTTTACTAATGTTAATACTCATTGCACAACACTGATGTATATCCCATAGTGAGTATTGATTTCCATTGGCGGCATGGTATAACTGTAAGGCTTCAGCTTGAAAACTGGTGTTGTATAAATTATAGACTTGTTAAAAAGGCTAGGCTTGGTTGTGCTTTTCAAAAGATTAGTTGGTGGAGCATTAAGTGTAAGAACATTATAATAAATAAAAATCACAACAGTGTTTTTGATGTTTTAGTAGTTTTATGCGCTTATACATTTCCACATTTCACTGTATCTGTGTTTAATAATGTATGCTGGTCAAGTTTTAGAGAACACTGTAAGCGCTTACTGACACTGATAATATAATAATATTATTTTGATACTATTTATGTTGTATTCTCTGTATGTGCCAATCAAACATGGATTTTTACAAGATGCCATTTTTCCCAGAGTTCGAGCAAGTAAAGGTAAGGTGAAGTTCTTGTTCAAGTAATATGGAGCCTCTTTTCAATTAATTAGTTGTTGTTGTTTTCACTAACACTTCTGGCCATTTTTTTTTGCTGCTGACAATACAGAATGTACGACATTTGCCCCCAGCGCCCTCACACTACTTTGGGGGAAAGGGTCAGCAGCACTAAGTAGGGGGAATTTTTGCGGCGTTTCCCTTTTTGGGGGATTTTTTTTACTGACTCTCTCATTATTACATGTGTACATGTTTGCACTATATTCATTGCATTTTTCATAATTTAGTATGTTTGAAAAGATTAAATTGAAATAGAATTGAGTTAAATAATCATGAGACACATCTTTCTATTAAAAAAAAAAAAGATAAATAAAATTTTTTTAGGGGGAATTTTTCCCCCCAAAAGGGGGAAAAAGTATACTTTTCAGGTGGGGGACTGCTGCCGAATTTCGATAGATTGAGGGCCCTGGCCCCTTCCGACATTTGACCCTTCATAAAATCAGGACTAAACAGACATTTGCCCCTTCACCCAAATTCTCAAGGTGGACATTTGCCCCTTCACCCAAATTCTCAAGGTGGACATTTGCCCCTTCACCCAAATTCTCAAGGTGGACATTTGCCTCTTCACCCAAATTCTCAAGGTGGACATTTGCCTCTTCACCCAAATTCTTAAGGTGGACATTTTCCCCTTTACCCAAATTCTCAAGGTGGTCATTTGCCCCTTCACCCAAAATTCTCAAGGTGGACATTTGCCTCTTCACCCAAATTCTCAAGGTGGTCATTTGCCCCTTCACCCAAATTCTCAAGGTGGACATTTGCCCCTTGGGACATTTTCCTCTGCACCCTGTAATAAAGTGTCTTTTGAAAAAAAATGTTTAAGACATTTTACTTGTCATGAAAAATTCTGACATTAAAATTATTTAATAGCTAGCAATCTGAAGTTTCTTATTGTAATGTTTTATTTGTTCATAAACTTTAACAATAACAAGAAATATCTTTAAAAAAGATATACGGCGTTGATAGTTCAACGAATGAGATCAAGGATAGCAAATGTCTTTTTCTGTGCAGCTCTTAGCTGCATCACACGCAGTACTGAATGTTACGCAGAGTTTTTGCGGCTTATTTTACATTATTACATATTGCTGGTCATAAACCTATAGATACAAAACAGAAAACCAAAAGAAGAATGGAAGTGAAATTAAAACATATGAGTCAACCAGCCACACGCGAAGTATCCGTATTTATAGGCGCGTTCTTCGAACAAACCTGTTTTAGTGGTTTGTCGGGCATTGCTATTTGGTTTGATTATTAACAGTATCGATAATCATCGCGCTCATGCTTAATACATAAGTCAATATGGTGGAATAATTATTGTTTAATTAATCAAAAATAGTATTTATCATTGTATTGTTGAAAACACATTTAGAATCTTTTATTGACATACCATAATTATATTGCTGAATATCTTCATTTAACATATTTCTGGTCTTAAAAACATTCCAGGTCACGTAGTTCATGGATAGCGTCTTTATTATATAACGATTATTTTACTGGCCGTGAACTCCGGTGATGACCTGTATATAAACTCTGACATTCACACACTAACCGCGAATTGACCTGATACCTCGCGGGTTGAAATGCAATACATTAAAGTGAGGCCTCGCTTCCACTGCTCTTTACACTTTTACATGTTGACAGGAATATGGAAGTAAGTACTAAATATGAGATTATAGCCTTTAAGTATAAACGCTTTTGCGCTGGTAATTCTCTGAAAATAAAAGGTGCACGCACAAACTGTATTGATGTCGAGAATTGAGTGTAAAACTTTTCTATCTATTAAGCCTTTTCATTAGAGATAAAATTGTTTCATGCAGTAAAACAGTGTTACAAAGATGCCGATATGTTTCCAATGTTCTGGTGGTATACTCAAATCAACCAATGGAATAAATGAAGTGTATTCATTCGTACCTAGCCGCGGGAAATTTTATTTGAATTTTATTGGACACTTACAAAGGTCAGGTAAGGTGAAAAGCTGGCTTAATACAGCTTACGCCGAAAAAAAAGAGCATGTAATGCTACAATAGGCAAAATAACTTGTGCAAAGAAAGAAGTAAATAAACACGTATATAAGTCTTATCTGTAAGCAAGTTTCTGTGAAATCACACCATCTATTTGTAGTCTCAATGTAAAACAAGCGCTATGGTAAATGAAATATAGTATGACACTGCATATTGTTGCAGACTAGTATTTTTTGGCATATTGAAGACATAATGCTGCAATAAATTTATATAATTATAAAATTAAATATCGCAGTTCGCAGTCCTCATATGGTATTGCGATACGATTTTCATCATACCGATACGAAAATTCTACAAAAATGCATACAAATTTTGTCCAGAAAAATCATCCAAAATAATTATAGCAAGGTAAACAAAACAAATCGGTGTTAACTGTTTAGTAAAAATGAATTGTTACGTAAAAATAGCTTAAAAGTCTATTATACTGAGTAGCGTTTTTACATGGGAATCCACAAGATCTGCTTTTGCATGTCATACAGTTAAATTTAAGATGAAGTTATGAAAATACGAAAAAACAAAAAACAATAACATAATAAAAAAGTAAATTGATGTTATTTTAAACAGAAGCAATTATGATCCCCAAAAAATATACATAACAGCATTCTGATAAGTTACACGACTGGCTTTTAAATTTTAACATCCACAATTCAATTTCGGGTTAATACTCTTCTTGTCGGCTTTAATCATAGTTCTCTAATTGGCCGACGAACCAAAACCCTGAGTTTGACTTTATAGACAATTTCAAGGGAAAAAGTGGTGTTTGGGCATATTTTAGTCTTGCAAGGAAGAGACAAACGAATGAGATGGAGGAAGGGGTAAGATATTGTAAGCCGTGTAAGGATGGTGTCAAATGTAGTGGTAGTAAAGCCACAAAAAGAGTTAATTGTTAATTGTGTTTATAAAGCATTTTGTAAAAAAAGGCTTGAATTGCCAATAGGATATAACTAGAGCCTAAATATACAATACAAAGGTTATGTTCATGTAATTAAGTTGGTTTTGGTGATTAGCTTGCGAGTTATAATTCTGGTACAAGTTAGCAATATATTGCAATACGGGTTTTTAAACTGACAATATATTGCAATACGGTTTTTGGCGTATTGTTGCAGCACTACTTGAAGAAAGTTGACATATGTAGAGAGTATGTTTTCCAATAATGCCTCTAGGTCACCACCACCTTGGTCAGCCAGACTTGTTTTTCCACCTTTTTCTGGAACTGGTTTATTTTGGTCTCTGAACAACATGTGAACTTAATCTGTGTGGAAAACAGTAGCTCTAGGAAAACAGGGTTTAATGCATGTATGTTGAGTCTGACTGATCCAGACAAGCCTTTGAAGTTTGACTGATCCAGATAAGCCTGTGCAGTTGGACTGATCCAGATAAGCCTGTGCAGTTTGACTGATCCAGATAAGCCTGTGCAGTTTGACTGATCCAGTCAAGCCTGTGCAGTTGGACTGATCCAGACAAGCCTTTGCAGTTTGACTGATCCAAATAAGCTTGTGCAGTTGGACTGATCCAGATAAGCCTGTGCAGTTGGACTGATCCAGATTAGCCTGTGCAGTTGGACTGATCAAGATAAGCCTGTGCAGTTGGACTAATCCAGATAAGCCTGTGCAGTTGGACTGATCCAGATAAGCCTGTGCAGTTGGACTGATCCAGATAAGCCTGTGCAGTTGGACTGATCCAAATGAGCTTGTGCAGTTGGACTGATCCAGACAAGCCTGTGCAGTTGGACTGATCCAGATAAGCCTGTGCAGTTGGACTGATCAAGATAAGCCTGTGCAGTTGGACTGATCCAGACAAGCCTGTACAGTTGGACTGATCCAGATAAGCCTGTGCCGTTTGACTGATCCAGACAAGCCTTGCAGTCTGACTGATCCAGTCAAGCCTGTGCAGTTTGATCCAGTCAAGCCTGTGCAGTTTGCATGTACGTTGAGTCTGACTGATCCAGACAAGCCTGTGCAGTTTGCATGTATGTTGAGTCTGATTGATCCAGACAAGCCTGCACACTTTGCACAGCTTATCGTGGACATAACTTTACACTTTTATTGTATTTTTTATTTAAAGGAAGTCTTTTTCTAGCAAAAATCCAGTAACGTTGGAAAGTGTTGCAGACTGCACAGGCTTATCTCAGACAACACTTTATGCAGATGAATTAAGCCTCATTTACACAGAGTGTGACTCACATATTAAATCAATTATTTATAAAATTCTTAAAAAATAGATAATACTAAGCATATAATTTTTAGCAAATCTGTTTGTGATTATTTATAACAATGCCAGTTCCAAAAAGTGTCTCTGATGTGGTATTTGCTTTGTAAAATAATTTGGAAAATGGTCATGCCACAAGAGTAGGTGCCCAAAATACTACTTCTTAACTTACTTAGTTTGAATTGGCCATTCCAATCAAACTTAGGTCTTCAAAGAGTGACCAGTACACATAATCTTTGTGAGTTATGTCTGTCCTATGGAAGACTGGCATCACAATTATTGATTTGCTTGGAATGTATAAATGTTTGTTTCTTAATTGGGCTTTGACTATGTCTGGACCATTGTAATATCAAAGGTGATTATGTCTGGACACGGACTCTAGATTACACGGATAAGAAACGGGACCGTTACGCCAAATATCTTGTTGTGTCTAAGTCACGTGAATGTGTCGTAACTATCGATCTTTTATCGAAGCGCCGAGGTTATACATTTGATGTACCCACTCACGTATTTTGTTAAATTATAGTTTCATTTCTAGGCCGATTTTGACAAATTATATATCATTAGAAAGCTTGAGTAAGGCCAAAATGTCAATTACATAACTAATTTAAGGCCATCCTTAAAAAATTGTTTGTTTGGCATAACCCGACCCAGGTTAATTTGGGTGGGTAGGTAGGTAGGTATTTTGTTTTTATTGTATTTTTTTTTTCTGACATTGAACTCTGACATATACCAAAGGTAATTATCAAATAAAGCTCTAAGTCTTCTGGCTCATGATTAGAAAATTGGTAAAGATTTTTCTGCATGGAATAGAATTCTTTGATTAATTTTGGTAAAGAGACATTCAAAGAACATTTGTGTGAAATTAATTTAAAATTACAGTAGATCAGTAAGATCACTGAGTGGTTTAGGAGATGTTATTTTAGGACACTCTGTGACAGGTGAGCTAAAACATATATGCTGAAAATGAATATGAGAATAAACTATTTATTTTTAATATGCCTGTAGTGAGATGAAACATAATGGCAATGATAATTTTGATTTTTAGCTCCACTGGCCAAAGGCCAGCGGGGCTTATGTCATGGTCCTGTGTCGGTGGTGTGTGCGTGCGTGCGTTAACTTTTTCTGTGAACATCTTCTTCTCCTAAACTACTGGTCCATTTCTGATGAAATTTCTCAGGAATGTTCATGTGGTGAACCTCTTTCAAATTTGTTCATATTATGCCTCTGGGGTCAAATTTGACCCTGCCCCGTGGGGTCAAAAAAAAAAACATTTGCTTATATAAGGCCTTTTTTGTGCTAACTTTAAAAATCTTTACGTCCATAACCATTGGGCCTAGGGCTACCAAATTTTGTATGTAGTGACATTTTATAGTCCTCTACCAAGTTTGTTCAAATTATGCCCCTGGGGTCAAATTTGACCCTGCCCTGGGGGGTCAAAAGATTGAAAATTTGCTTATATAAGGCCTATTTTGTGCAAACTTTTAAAATCTTATTGTCCATGACCATTGGACCTAGGTCTCCCAAATTTGCTATGTAGTGACATCGTATAGTCCTCTACCAAGTTTGTTCAAATTATGCCCCTGGGGTCAAATTTGACCCTGCCTCGGATGTCAAAAAATTGAAAATTTGCTTATATAAGGCCTATTTTGTGAAAACTTTAAAAATCTTACGTCCATAACCATTGGGCCTAGGGCTACCAAATATGGTTTGTAGTGACATCTAATAGTCCTCTACCAAGTTTGTTCAAATTATGCCCCTGGGGTCAAATTTGACCCTGCCCTGGGGGGGGGTCAAAAAATAAAAAATTTGCTTATATAAGGCCTTTTTTGTGCAAACTTTAAAAATCTTCTTGTCCATAACCGTATGGCATAGGTCTACCAAATTTGGTATGTAATAACATCTTATAGTCCTCTACCAAGTTTGTTCAAACTAAGCCCCTGGGATCAAATTTGACCATTCCCCCAGGGGTCACAAAATTGAACATAGGCTTATATTGGGCCCGTTTTGTGCAAACTAAAAAAATTCTCTTGTCCATTACCATTGGGCCTATTTCTACCAAATTCGGTAGGTAGTGACATATAATAGTTCTCTACTTAGTTTGTTCAAATTATGCCCCTGGGAACATATTTGACCTTGCCCCAGGGGTCACAAAAATGAACATATGCTTAAATAAGGCCTATTGTGTGCAAACTTTAAAAATCTTCTTGTTCTTAATTATAGAGCCTAGGGCTACTAAATTTGGTATGTAGTGATATCTAATAGTCCTCTACCAAATTTGTTCAAATTATTCCCCTGGGATCAAAATTGACCCGGCCCCGGGGCTCACAAAACTGAACATATGACGTGTACCAGTGGAGATTACTGCGGCCGTTTGGCGGTGACCAACAATAACATCAACATCTTGAAAACATGAGATAAAACCCTGTCATTTAGTGCCATTTTAGGTCAGATGGTGACTGCTTACATAGGCATTGAAGTTAGAACATGACTGTGTTATGAATGTTTTTCTTACGAACTGAAAAAAGTCGGGTTTTATTTAAATATGTCGAAAGTGACCAAATATCCGGATGAAAATATTTTGGATGACACGTTAATTTCATGTCTTTTTTGTAGTGTTTAAACCAGTTTAATAATAGTCATTGATTTTAAAAACACAACTTCCATGAACATAATTATTTCAAGAAAAGTAAAAATATGATACTGCACGGTAAACTCAAACTTTGTATCCAAGAGAAGGTGTTGAAATTAATGAAGTTCAATGTTCTTAACTATCGTATATGCTGCTTTTTAATAACTAATGATTCATTGTTCCATTTGTGAATCGTGACTCGTGAATTGTGGATATGATTGTCAATTGCTCAACAATCCATAATATATTTCTGACCATTTTATAATTTTCTTAATATAAGTTATGAATTGATCTTAGAAGTCAAATGTATTACTTAATTAAATACATTTATAAATATAAAGAAATAATCTTTAGATTATCATAATATTCTCAGGCCTGTTGGTCTTAGGGATGTGTGGGTTGATGAGCAATTTCTCCTTTTATCACAATGATTTCTACCCTACCTGATCATTTCCTTCATATTCAATTTTAATTTAATTGACGTCTGCAACCTCTTTCAAATTGGGAAAGTCCAAAATGTGTCGTTTGGTAAAGGGTTAAGGCATTTTGATTCCTATGGGTCTTGTGAATCTGTTTCAAATCAAATGCGTAGTTTTGATCTTCAGCATCTAAAAATATGTGACATAGAAAGAACGACAATATCTTTTGGAGAGATAAATGTACCTACGTTATAAGCAAAGGACCTGTGCAACAATTCCCGGGCTTTTATGTCTGTTTAGTCAACACGGTAGTAACTTTTTCCACATATAAAAATGCTCACCCTTCCAACTTTAAACCCCCAGTGGGACGAGGGAAAGAAAGAGAAAGTCACATGCTTGAGTACATTTCAACCCATGCACATTGCACGTTTTTTTCGCAAAGAAAAAACAGTGGAGCGATACAGGGCCATCATGGCCCTCTTCTTAAGATAGCAACTTGATATTTGGCATGCATGTGTATCTCATGGAGCTGCACATTTTGAGTGGTGGAAGGTCAAGGTCATCCTTCAAGGTCAAATATATGGCTTCCAAGTGGCGCAGTAGGGGGCATTGTGTTTCTGACAAACACATCTCTTGTTTCCATTATATTTATAAGAATTTATTGATTAAAATAATGACACTCAAAACAATGTATTACCGGTAAATTTGTACGGTTGTGAATTAGTCATGCATGAATTACCCCGTGTCAATATCAATCTATAGTTTCAGTAGCTTTGTTATACCAAGCACACTAATCGGTCCATATTGTGTACTCCTCCACGATAAAATTGTGGGCAGTTAGTTTGGAATCTTTTGATGAAAACATTGATGTTGTCTTTGTGGCAATTGTGCATTTCATGCATAATTCAGTTATATCAAAACATTTATTTTTACTCGAGATTAAATTTAAAAAAAACACACACAAACAATGTGTATCGTTATCGTCTTTAAGATAATTCATTATTGAAACAATTACTGTAACGTATACTAATTAAACAAAATACGAATTGCCTATAAGGCGGATATATTAAACGATTTTACATTGTTAGGGGCACCTGCCGCTTCCATCATTTCAACAAGATGGCAGACTTTAAAGGAATAAATTGGACTCGGCAAACATGGCAAATAAAGATCGAATAAACGAACGAGATCTAGACTTAGAAAAGATTAATGAAATTCCTATGATAATCAAAGATGCATTAAATCGTTTTAGATGCTAACAATTAATTTATTGGTAATGTACTGAATTTACAATGTGGAAAAACAATGCATACCAAAAATGCATCTATGTCTTTATATATCGCGATATGTACACATGTCCCGGAAAATCAGCAAATATCCCGGAAAATTGAGTTCAAT
Source organism: Dreissena polymorpha (assembly GCF_020536995.1). Lineage (NCBI taxonomy): Eukaryota > Metazoa > Mollusca > Bivalvia > Myida > Dreissenidae > Dreissena > Dreissena polymorpha. The sequence goes on from NC_068355.1 coordinate 21,438,729, forward strand.
GTCCCGGATTGGTCTGAAAATTTATTGCATGTATGCCGGTAATTATGGAACAAATCGGCAGAGTTGCATTCACACATGTTAATCCCTTTTGTCTAAACACCGCATAAAGCAGTCTACACAATAGGTCAGCAGACGTGCTATGCGTGTTTTTATAACGCCCAACACTTAATCCAGTTCCGTCCAGATATTCTCTTGTTTCAGTATAAAGTACAATTAGTGTTTCAATGATTAATACTCAACTAAAAGACCGTAACGCTCAAGATACGGCATGTTTGATTTGAAATTAGTTCAGAGAAAATATCAAATTATTCGCGATATAATTGTGTTAAACAATACCGAAGAAACTTTTAACCGAAATCAACATAATGTTCTATGCGCTACAAAGTTTGTATCAAAAAATCAATACACGCACGCTTTTCTTGACCTTGTATATTGCCGCATAATTTTCGCGCTCTTTTATCGGGAAATATACATGATGACTATATATGAATCAGTTGTAAACGTCCTGTTAACGTTAAAAAGTCGGAAGTGTGTTTCGGATTACAAATTATTTTTCTCATTTGGGAATTTAACGGAAAATTTATTCTTGTGTTATATTTGTTGTGAATTAAATATTAACTAGAAATGGCGCGGCAGAGGCCGACGCGTATCCCCACGCCGAATGTTTGACCTAGGTGTGCCCCAGGGTTGGTAATGGGGCCATGCATAGCTGAGATTGACCGTATTGTCATAAGAGAAGTTCATCATCAATTAGAAGTGAATTGGTGTAGAAATGAAGAAGTTATAGTAAAAGGCAATTTTGGGTGGGTGTGACATATGTGGGCAGGGCGCCCCAGGGTTGGAAATTGTGCCATGCATAGTTGAGATTGACCGTATTGTCATAAGAGAGGTTCAGTATCAATTTGAAGTGAATCGGTGTAGAAATGAAGAAATTATAGTAAAAGGCAATTTTGGGTGGGTGTGGTCTATGTGGGCGGGGCGCCCCAGGGTTGGTAATGGGGCCATGCATAGTTGAGATTGACTGTATTGTCATAAGAGAAGTTCAATATCAATTTGAAGTGAATCGGTGTAGAAATGAAGAAATTATAGTAAAGGCAATTTTGGGTGGGTGTGGTCTATGTGGGCGGGGCCCCAGGGTTGGTTATGGGGCCATGCATAGTTGAGATTGACCCTAATGTCATAAGAGAAGTTCAGTATCAATTTGAAGTGAATCCGTGTAGAAATGAAAAAATTATAGTAAATGGAATTTTTTGGTGGGTGTGGCCTATGTGGGCGGGTGCCCCAGGGTTGGGATTGGGGCCATGCATAGTTGAGATTGACCCTAATGTCATAACAAAAGTTCAGTATCAATTTGAAGTGAATCCGTGTAGAAATGAAAAAATTATAGTAAATGGAAATTTTTGGTGGGTGTGGCCTAAGTGGGCGGGGCGCCCCAGGGTTGGGAATGGGGCCATGCATGGTTGAGATTGACCGTATTGTCATAAGAGAGGTCCAGTATCAATTTGAAGTGAATCGGTGTAAAAATAAAGAAGTAAATGTAAAATAACCTAAAAAAATGAGTGATAATTTCTGACGCGGCCCCACCCCAACCGCTATAACTTTTGACCCAGGGGTCAGATCAAAATTCCAAATAGTGCAGGGTCGCACATATGCTCATAGCTACCATGTGTGTAAGTTTCAAGGTTCTAGTGCTTTTAGTGTAGGAGGAGATAGTGGCCAGGACGGACGGACAGACAGACGGACGGACGGACGGCGGAGATAACCACAATATCCCCACCTTTTTTTCAAAAAGCGTGGGGATAATTAGTTAAAATGCTTTATGTGTCGAAAAAATGTTTTGATAATATTATGCATTGAAAGCACAATTTCCAGGAGGATAACACCCGTTGGCTATAATCAGTCTCTTACGTAACTTGCCATGATTTTATCGCGGAGAAGTACACTGTACAGACCGATTAATGTGGCAGGTAAATCAAAGTAATAAAACTGCAAACCCCTAAAATGATCGATTGATACACAAAATGTAGAAACATGGGGTTATTGACACATATATCTGATTCACACTGTTGCCACCTAGGGGTGGGCCGTAAAACATGCATTGTGTAAGTGACGCAAATAACAGGAAAGAATAAAAAGCCGAAAGGAAAAATTTAGCGGAAAGGATTTTCGGAGAGCAAAAAAAATTTTTTTTTAGACAGTAACAAAAAAAAAATCAGTCGGGCCTATTTTAGTGGGTCGGTCGGGTTATGCCAAACAAAAGAATTTTTAAGGATGGCCTACTAAGTTAACATGATGAAGGACTGTCAATGAAGCACATGCTAAATCGATTCTCATAGATTTGCATCAATTCTTTGGGTGAAAAATTTGACATATTATTATAATGATCTTCAAATCCTAGATTTTGTATAAAATGTCAGATATGAGACTTTGGATGTTTGATTGAACATTTCATTTTGTCCCACATTTCACATTACCACAAAAATGTTAATGTTTTTCTTACAAAATCAAATTTAATGTCAGATAAGTGCAAACATACACATTGTTTAGGCCTAAATACCTGAAACTTCACACGCAAAGTGACACTGTACTATATATCTGCATGGTTTTGTTTCATAATCAGTACCTTTGGGGAATCAATTGGCTATCATTGACAGTGTAAGAGTAGGGGAAAGAGAATAATTATAGTGGTTCAGGACAGGGATAAAGTTCTCAAATAGCAACACTATCTATTATTCATTGCAGGAACTTTTAAGTTGTAACCTGATAATTACATTACTATTTTATGAAATCTATAAGTATTGTGTAAATATATACCGTTTAAAAAGCTTCTCACACATAGACCATTGCCACCGTGGTTTACTTGTGTATTCTGGCAAACATCACATTATTACTTGTTCAGCATAGTAATTATGTCTGTTGAGCATCGTTTTATGTGTTTGCATGATGCGTTTGTGACTATTTGCATCCGCTGCAATATGAAGTTTTGTGTGTTTGAAAATTTTGAACATGTTAAAAAATGTGTGGCAAATAAAGAGTTTAAATTTGTAGAACATTTGTTAAAATTAATTGGATTTCAATATGTCAATTTACAAAGTTGAAAGCTTTTGTTCAGCGATTGTCAAATGGTGTAATGAGTACACAGGGTATAGGTTTTATATTAAGCTAGTTTTGCATTTTTGTGTATATCTGGTGATGGGTGACTTGTAATTAATACATTCTCTGAGCTGCAAGTTTTAATGAACATCAATACTACTGATATTTGAATTTAAATATATATTTGTGGTTTTATATCAGATGACATCATGAAATTGTTCATTATACAGGGATTTCAATAGTTTGTGAAAACCAGGAGTCAAATGACCCTGTGTGTTCAGGGGTCAAATGAACTTTTCAGGGGTCAAAATACTGAAATATATAATATATATTATGTTTGTGGATATTATTTGCTCTACAAATATAGCTTTGTATATCTTTTAGTATAATCTTGCTTAACTGAAAAACAACTTTGTCTATAATAAAGCATATTTTATTGTAACATTTAAATCAAAATGATGCACTAGGAAGATATTTGGGAGTCAAAAGTGACAAAATTGCAAAATGCTTGCACCAAAATGTGGAGAATAGCTTTGTGCTGTCTTGAGACTGCTTGATTTTAAAACTCCGCTGTGAGCCATTTTCACTTCTGTTAAATCAAGATTTATGTTTGAGGATTTAGTTCACTTGATTGTTAAGGCTCTTATTTTTGTTCCGTTTCTTATTTAGTCTTTTCAAGATTTATATTCTGACAATTATATTTATATGGAATCTTAACCTAGATTACTCTGTTGTAAGCAGTGTAGCGCAATTGTATTACTTTTTATGTCTCCTTCATAACAGAGTTTATTATGCCTTTTTTGTCACATGATAAAGCAGTAAACACCTTTTTTCAGATCCATCTAAAACTGTTTGCTATAAATGTCATTGAACATTTTTGAGCTCAGACATTTTCTTCACCACATGGTAAAACAACAGAGGTTACACTAAAGTTACCATTAATTAATTAAAGCTTGACTTAATGGTATTTAATACATTACCATGACCTGAGAACTAAAATCACAGTTGCACTGATGATGTTAAATGTAAGTGCACAAGTGGCACATATTCTAAAATATGCTCTTACAAGCAGAAGTCCATCGAAAATGTTGTTTTGAAATCAGTTTAATTTATCAAAGGCTTAACTGTGACAATTTTAAGTAATTCCCCAGGGAAACAGGTTCATGAACTTTATGACTTTATTCATGAAATTATTCATGAATCAATTTATGAACAATATATTAACGAAAAGCAAAATTTAAGTTTCATGAACTTTTAGAATTTATTAACTTATTCATGAACACATTTATGAACTATGAAACAAAAAAGGTTCATGAACTTTGTGAAAATATTCATGAACAAGATATTCATGAAAATGAAATTTTATGTTTCACAAACTTTAAGATTTCATGAATTTATCATGAACAAATTCATGAAATCTGAAACAAAAAGGTAAATAAACTTCATGCATTCGTTCATGAACAGGCTTCACAAAGATAAATATAGAACTGTTGAAAGACAAGTTGAGAGTTTTGTTTACAGGACAAACAATGGAAATATGAAAATAACAGAAAAATATTATTTTATTCGCAGTTTAATATTTTCATATTAACATTGGATGATTATAGGATCTTCATTAACAGAGGAAGACGAAGAATAACACAACAAAGTTTCCCTGGCGAAATGTTGTTCATGATTTCATGAACACTTCAAGCCAATCAAGAACTGTTCATGAACGGTTCTGAAAAAGTTCCTGAGCTTGGTTCATGAACTTTTGGACATGAACTGTTCTTAAGACATGTTCATGAACTGTTTATGAATTATTGTTGAACATTTCAAAGTTCATGAACAGTTCTTCATCTAACCATAAATACTTAGTGATGAACATTTCATGCACAAGTATTTCTAATGACTTTTCTGAGACAGACTTTAAGGATCCATCATGAATAATTCATGAATTCCTTTGTGCTAGATGTTTCATACATATTTTTGAAAGTAATATTTAAATGTCTAGCATACAAATCTTGTAGATTTGTGAAACCTGTGAAGTTAGTATGAATATGCATAGTACTTTCACCACTGTAAGTTAGAGTTCTTGACCTGTTCTAGAGAATTTTAAGAACATTTGTACAAGAACTGTTCAAGAACTGCCTTCAGGAACACTTCAATAACTTTTTAAGGACCTTTCCTGTTCTTGAATTATTCTTAAACTATTCTTGAACACTTTAAGAATTTTTTTGAACTACATGTTTCCTTCTGATGTTCTTAAACAGGTCTACACAATGTTTTTGAACGTATGATGGACTTTTCAAGAATCCAATATGTTCTTAAAAGGATCTGTCATTGTTCTTGGAAGACTTAAAAGACAAGTTTAAGAACGTTTTAAGGACATCTTATTTCAAGAACAGTTTAAGATGATATCAAGAACTCAATGTACATTGCATTGCTGTTTTTACAAAGAAAGAATATTGTGTGCACAGGAAGTTGAAACGGAAGGCACATGGTTTATGTTATATTTGAAAATGTAAGTCTTTAATAAATTACCGGCTGAACTGATCAGCCATTGGTTCCATTTCAAGTTCTTTGGCACTGTAAGTGTAACCATTTCAGGGAAACCATTGATTAGTAAATGATCCTTGAACTGAAAATGAGACTCTTCATAATCTTTTCAATACATGAATTATTCATGAACATATAGTGCAAAGTTGTATTATGAAGTTTAAAGAGTAATATCAAACCACTTGTATCTCAGTTATTAGTGCTATATTTAAATTATTGTTATATGTTGCTATCAATATGTTAAGTGCTAATACAAGACTTGTTTCTTCTTACCCTGACCTGTTTGTTGAGCTTTAGTAACACTTATGATAACCTTTGCATAAATTGACAAATTCTTGTTCATGAATAGTTCATGAACACTTCATGCCACCTCAGTTCATGAACTCTTGAAGAACTATGGTTCATGAACTATTCACTTACAGTTCGTGAACAGAAAATGAGCCATTGAAAAATAGAAGGAAAATGTTCATGAACTGTTCATGAACAGCAAAACCCTGAAGAATTTTTCAAGAATTGTGTTGTTCATGAACTGTTCAAGAACACTTCATGCCATTGATGTTCATGAATAGTTCATGAACATTTCATGCCATAATGGTTCAAGAATAGTTCATGAACACTTCATGCCACACGGGTTCAAGAATAGTTCATGAACACTTCATGCCATAAGGGTTCAAGAATAGTTCATGAACACTTCATGCCATTAGGTTTCACAAATATTTCATGAACACTTCATGCCATTAGTGTTCATGAACAGTTCATGAACTAAAATTTCAAGAACTTTTCACAGACGTGGCTCATTTTCTGTTCACGAACTATTCGTGAACAGTTCATGAACTCAGTTCACGAACAGTTCACAAACTGTTCACGAATTATTCGTGAACTGCAGAACAACATTTCGCAGGGGTTTATACTAAAGCTTATTTAACACAGTCATTAAAATCTACAGGAGGGATATTAAATCCAGTAAAATGAAAGAACTTAAAGATAAAATTCAACATGTAATAAAATCATTTGAATTGCTGATTCTTCAGGGCTCAACATTAACCTAAAAACCAACTTCCCTGCCGGTTAAGTACTTAGAAAGTCTACTTGCCCTCAGAATGTAAAGCCACTTGCCCAAACATGAAATATCACATTAACTGTGAACCTCGTATTTTTTAATAAAGATCAACATGATACACCACTTAACCTTTTTTTATTTTTGCACCTTTAACAAAATTATTACAGCAATTAAAGTCTAATTAAAGTCTAAATGCTCTTTGTTCTTTTTGCACTTGCCCGAGGGGACAACTAGATTATAAAATAACTTGCCCGGACCCAACTTTTACCTGCCACAGTTAATAGGACAACTGTTAATGTTAAGCCCTGCATTTCATCCGCATGTTGGCAAACAGTTAATGAGTATAAAATGATTGGTTATGCTTCTAATTCTTTTGATAGTGATACAATGAAGCAAAAAATGGGAAACATAATTAGTGAACACAGTGCCAAAGAAGTTGAAATGGAACCAATGGCTGATCAGTGTAGCCAGTAATTTAGTAAAGACTTACATTTTCAAATAACATAAACCATGTGGCTTGATTCAGCAAATGCTTCTATTTTAACTTCCTGTGCACACAATATTCTTCCTTAATTTGTAATGAGAGCAATATTCTGTTCATGAACCAGTTCATGATGTATGTTGTGTTCATGAATAAATTAATGAACCTGTTTGTTCATGAACTAAGAGTGAATGAATACTTATGTGTTATTCATGAATATTTCATCCATTAATTAACTAGTTCATGGAATTCATATAGTAAATTCATGAAGTTCATGAACCTGTTACCCCGGGGTGTAGCAAGATTTAAAAAATACTTTGCTTGCACATTCCTTAATTGAGAATTTATTTTATTTATTCATAAATAAGTCATGACAATCATTTTATTATACATAACATTCAATATTATTGTGTGATACATGTATTGTGCTGCACATGAACCCACAAAGACTGACTTAATGACCATGCATCAGAAGTTTGTAGAAACATATCTTTGTCAGCATTATAAACAATCCTAATATATAAATAATTTAGGATTAAACTTGAACTTGCAAGACACTATATTAAATTGATTGAAAGTACAATATTTTCCCTGCTGGACATTATTAAATAGGATCTTCAAATAGTTTCACGATGTCATCTTGTTTTGTTTTACGGCTGATCTCAAGTCAGGATCAGAATCAAAAGTTATAATAAAGTTGTATAATTTATGCAAGCTATTTTTAATTATTATCACGGTACTATACTAATAAGAATTATATTGCGCAGTTCTTTTACACTCAGGTTCAGGCGATTGCATACACACCATTTCAATCACATGTACAATCTAGTGAAAGTCAATCTAATAATTAAAATTGAAAGAATGACCTTTGAAAAAACTGTTAACAAGTTGTAAATAAATACATGTGACCTACATTTCAACTCCAGTAGATAACAAGCAACTACATCATATTAAGTTGCTCCCCAAAGAAAACATTATTTTGTAACCGACCTACAGGTCGCATGTAAAAGATGTTATGCTGTGTAATGTGGTACCAACTATTCCATGCTTTTTCATGATGATGAAAATAAGTTCTTTCTCAAATAATGGGAGAAACACTCAGTTCTTATTGCATACAGATAATGAAGATAATGTTCATAATTCAGCATAGGATATGTATGCAGTTGTGTCTATGATAGAATATTTATTTGTTTGGCGGATATATTCTTGGCAATATCGAAGATTCCATTCATTGTTTCTTAATGGATGTAAATTCCTTTTCATCGTTTGGTTTTCATTTTTTTCTTGTTACCAATACTTACACTTTTTTCCTTGGGAATTATGTGTTATTATGCCCCCTTTCAAAGAAAAGGGGGCATATAGTGATCGGACTGTCCGTCTGTCTGTCCGTCTGTCTTTGCGTTTAGGTTTCAAAAATGCTCATAACTTCTATGTCCCTTGAGATATTACCTTCATATTTGGTATGCATGTGTATAATATGGACGAGGCCTTTCCATACGCACAAAAAATTTCACCCCTGTGACCTTGACCTTGAACTTAGGGTCCGTGTTTAGGTTTCAAAATCTGCGTTTAAGTTTCGAAAAATGCTCATAACTTCTATGTCCCTTGAGATATATTCCTTATATTTGGTATGCATGTGTATATGGACGAGGCCTTTCCATAAGCACAAAAATTTCACCCCTGTGACCTAAACCTTGAACTTATGGTCCACGTTAAGGTTTTGAAATCTGCGTTTAGGTTTCAAAAAATGGTCATAACTTCTATGTCCCTTGAGATATAACCTTTATATTTGGTATGCATGTGTATATGGACGAGGCCTTTCCATTCGCACACCAATTTTCACCCCTGTGACCTTGAACTAAGGGTACGCGTTTAGGTTTCGAAATCTGCGTTTAAGTTTCGAAAAATGCTCATAACTTCTATGTCCCTTGAGATATAACCTTCATATTTGGTATGGATGTTTATATGGACAAGGCCTTTCCATACGCACAAAAAAATTCACCCCTGTGACCTTGACCTTGAACTTAGGGTTAGGTTTCGAAATCTGCGTTCAAGTTTCGAAAAATGCTCATAACTTCTATCAAAGTGTTAATAGGTGGCATATGTCATCCTATGGTGACAGCTCTTGTTATTGCATGGTACAGCTCAATATGTGGTTCATAATTGCAGGTCAATTAAATTTATGAAGCTTAAAAGCAGTTTATATCACAAAGAACACATCAATACATTCACTGGCTGCTTAGAAGTTATTGTTTTATAGTTTAGTGATTTATATTTTTTTGCATACTTTTGTTGTATATAAAATAGCAATTAAACCAGGTAATAATTGTAACAGTTTATTTGATACTTAAATTTTTGCATGATTGATAAACATTTTTCTGCAATACACATAATTAAATTTCTTTGAATAAAGTGAATACAAATCCAAATGATAATTCAACAATTTTCTTCTTATCATGTCATTATACTTTTTAGGTAATTTATTTTTAATGCAAATATTTTGTGGCATTTAACTGTAGATTTTCTTTAATTTAATTTTCTTTTTGCTTTCAAGATATAAAATAACACACACATTTATTGTTGTTTAGCTACTTTTCACAATGATCGAATGCCATCAGAGATTGTATCAATTACAAGGAAACTTAACCCCTGCGGAACGTTTTAGAACTGTTCTATAAAATTTCTAGATTTGTACTGGAACAAATGACTAGAAGTGTTCTGGAATCATCCTTAAAATGGTCTAGAATGATCTAGAACAGTTGTTGAACGTTAAATGAAAATAATTTGTAGAACAAATAGTTCTAAAACAGTTCTGAAGGTTTGTTCTAGAACAATTCTTGAACCATTGTTCTAAAACTATTCCAGAATTGTTCTTGTGTACATTTCCAGAACTGTTTTAAAATAATTGTTCTAGAAATAAATCTCATTTAAGGTTCAACAACTGTTGCTTAATAATTCTAGAACATTTTCAGTTTGGTTACAGAACAGTTCTTAAGTCAGTGTCCTAGAATTGTTCAAGGACATTTTCAGAACTGTTCTAGAATGTTTGTTCCAGACTAATCTGAAGCCATCTTTCGGAACTGTTCTAAACATAGTTCCAAGTGTACTATTCATTAGGATTATTCATTAATCATTAGGATTAACCTGATTACCTTAACATTATGAAATAAAGTTTATAGAAGAAAATATATAAACTTTATTTAGCTACAACAATATACTTCAAATAGTTACAGAATTAGAAAAAAAGCATAATATTGTTGACATCAATATTATGTATAAACAATAAGTATAATTAATATATGAAAGAACATTTTTAAGGGAGGAAATTCCCCTAACCAGAGGGAGGTAATATGTAGAACAATTGTAGAACAATTGTAGACCTTAAGGTTCTAGACCTGTTCTATATGTGTTCTTATTCCCCATAAGAACTTTTGTAGAACTTACTGGTTCTTAAAGAGTGCTAAACGTGTTCTAGAACTACATTTTAGAACATTTCTAGACATTTCTTGAACTTATTTTGTCCTTGAAATGTTCTTGAAATGTTCTTGACTATTATTGGAACAGTTTCAGAACTAAGCCATGTTCCACAAATGTTCTGGAATTATTCTAGAAAACTGTTCTGAAACAATTCTAGAACATATGTTCTAGAACATGAATATGGAACATTCTAGAACAGTTCTTGATGTTCTAGAACAGTTCCAGAACAGTTCCAATTTCTAGAACAAATTTTCGCAGGGGTTAATGGTTATAATCTCCATTCATTGTGAAAAGTACTTAAACAACGATAAATGTGTGTGTTATTTTATATCTTAAAGGGATCTTTTCACGGTTTGGTAAATTGACAAAATTGAAAAAAGTTGTTTCAGATTCGCAAATGTTTGGTTTAGTTATGATATTTGTGAGGAAACAGTATTTGCCATGGTCTATTTATAGACATTATATGCATCTTTTTTCTTTATAAAAACCTAAAGTTTATAAAGCGTTGCATGATATTGAATAATTTGGAAAGTTGTGTTGTTGTCGTTTAAATTTGTGATACTACGAAGATTGCTTATATAGCGTATAAAATACTCATCGTATGTATGCTTGGCAGGATAGCTCAGTAGGCTAATGCGTTTTTACTCCAGGATTCGGGGGTCACAGGTTCGAGCCCTGCTGCAGGCTACTTTTTTTCCTTTTTTAAATTTTATTTTTGATTTTTTATTGGAGCTTTTAAAATTGAATGTTCACATTTATCAATATAAAGCATTTAATGACCAACTTCAAAACATGCCAAAATCTGTGAAAAGGCCCCTTTTAAAGCAAGACTATGATATCAGAATAGGGTGTTAATTATGCCCATTCCGCAAGATGGACCCTAAATGTGTACTTGTAACAGCGGAACCAAAATATGAGTCATATGTCATAATTATGTCGTCCACACAATTTACAGGAACATGAAGAAAATAATACCAAGGCTTAATTATTTTTTTTTAATACATCGTTAAGCACATTTTTTTAAAGCTGAAAACAATGTAACTGAACAATAATGCATTAAATTGACAAATTTTACGGTGTATGGTTGTATGTCAATTGGTGATTATTCTTACTATAATAACTCAGAAAATTGAGATACAAATTAAAAAACAAACAAACAACTGTTCGAATATTTAGGGACAACAATATGTGTTCGAAAATTCAGAGCCACTGTACAAATATTGCTTTTAAGAATAGATATGGATATGAAATTGTGTTAAGTGTCAATTGTTTAAACTTATAATAGCACATGCTTGTATAATTACTACTATATAGTATAAATTACTTGCATGTATGTTTTACTTTAAGCTAACCATTATACATGGTAAACTACCCAATAATGAAAATGTAATGGTCAAGTGCCCTAAGGCATTGGTCGTAATCTAGATCTACCAGGTTTTATGATTTTAATCCTTTTGAAAAACACTTGATCGCTAAAATTCTATGCAAGCGAGTAAAAATAAATAGGTTTAAACTAAACAGTATATGGATATATGCATTATTTTAAGATAAGTTAGAAGTACTTGTAACCCACTTTTTCAGGATATAACAAAAAAATAACGTTTGTTCACATGGAACAAGCAAAGCAAGATTAAATTGTTATCATACTCTGGTCAATTAAAGGTTACTTCTTAAATGTTTGACCAGTATCATTAAAGTTTTTGAAATGTCGACCACAGTTTGTGGTTCTTAATGATGTCTTACAATGGCTTTAGAATGTCATTATTTTTCTAAAAACAGCATTGAATAATTTTCCAAATGCATGAGCTGCATTTGTAACAATCTAGCTCAGGGGAAATCAAGTGGCATTACAGATAAATTGCATCTTTATTTCTAGGCTGCACGCAAATAGCATGATCACAGTGCATATAAGGCTTTGCCCACCAATTAACTTGCACTAATGGCAGTTATTGAATGCCAAAAACATATAAAAACTATGAATAAATAGGATTTAACAATCTTAGAACTAACACAGTATGCTTCCTGTTGAGGATCACATGAAAGTGTACATGTTGTGAAACCAGCCAGCCGAGAAATCTGTCAGAGAGTGTGGATGACAAGTTAACTCTTTCAGTGCTGGAACCGAACTTTGAAGGCCTTTGCAAACAGTTTGGATCCAGATGAGATGCCACAAAAGGTGGCGTCTTATCAGGATCCAAACTGTTTGCTATTCTGATAGTATTCTTTGAAAAAATCGAAGAAAATGCTAATTTTAGAGATACAGCAGACAACATTTTAGCAGACGACAAATTTCCAAGCATGCAAAGGGTTAAACAAGTCCTAAACAATCAATTTGGGTCATTGTATTTTGCATGTTACCATTTGCATGTTTATACCAAAGGTAGGTCAAAAAAGACCTTATAACAGCTTGTTGAATACTCTTGGCAATTGCGACAAATAACTTTGTCATGGAAGCTAAAACAAACTACAAATAACTTGCAGCACTAAAGTTATACTTAATTCTACTAAAACACACGGAGACACAAATAAACATTGAAAGTTAAAAATAAGATTTACATATATTATCGTAAACTGATGGATAAGCCAATGCAATTAAACTCTTTTCTTAAAATTTCTGTAGCATAAAAATAGTTAAAGGTGATCTTTTGAATTTCATTATCTCTATGTTAGATGGTGAGTATGCCTTTGAATTTTGAAGCCACTTGTGCAAGAGCCTACGGGCTATATGTCAGTTTTTCCAGTAGAGCTGACCTTCCCCCAAATTATATGAGTCGCGTTTTGAGAAAACTGGACATAATGCATGTGCGTAAGGTGTCGTCCCAGATAAGCCTGTGCAGTCCGCAAAGGCTAATCAGAGACGACACTTTCCGCCTAAATTGGATTTTTGCTAAGAAGAGACTTCATTTAAACGAAAAAGGTCATAAAAGCGTAAAGTGTCATCCCTGATTAGCCTGTGTGGACTGCACAGGCTAATCTGGGATGACACTTTACGCACATGCATTATGCCCAGTTTTCTCAGAACACAACTAATATAAGGTTAAAATATGTGCAAATACATGGTTCTGTGTTTAAATTTTGTTTAATTATCAAAAGTTTGTCATTATGCTGCACTTAGACATAATATATTTTTGTGTCATTTATTTAAAAGTACTTTTATTCAAAGTTTTATCTCACAACTGGCTGCTGCAACAGATGACAATTAAAACAATTGATGTGTTTGTCAGAAACACAGTGCCTGCTAAAGAGCAGCTTTGAAGCCATATATTTGACCTTTGACCTTGAAGGATGACCTTGACCTTTCACCGCTCAAAATGAGCAGCTCTATGAGATACACATGCATGCCAGATATCAAGTTGCTATCTTCAATATTGCAAAAGTTATGACCAATGTTAAAGTTTGTGACACATACAATGACAAGACACATTACAATGACTGTGAGACAGGCCAAAAACTTTTACCCCGATCATTCCATCCGGTTGCATAAAAATGTGTCTGCCTTTCTGTATTTTTTATGGAATATGTCAAAGTCTTGCTAGAACAAAATAAGTACAAATATCAATAGTTTTATCTATTATAATCATTGGAACCTTAATGTTATATTATGTTTTTGAATGCCATGACATGACTGCATTAAACAATTTTCATATTGAACACCATAGACCCTGCATTATTGACCTATCTTGAAAATTGGTCTAAACAATTTACATGCTTTTTACTCTAAATTATATATTATCTGAGTTCTATGCTCTGAAATATGTGATTTAAAGAAAGGTCAGTTTGTCAAGAGTACATTTGTTCTACTTACATCTTGGCTTTGTTCGAAAATGGTTCTATTCAGTTGAAAACATTGCTCTAGGGGGAACAGAAGTTGTCCATATCTTTAGCTGTACTTTGTTAATTATGATCTATTGACTGCCTTTACTTCTTAATGAAACTTGGTCAGAACACTTTTCCCAACTACATTGCATGGGAAACTGGGTAATGTGAGCTCAAAACTAGGTCACATAAAAAAGCTTTTTTACAATTTAGAATTTGCTTTTTTCCAATCTTCATAAACCTTTTTTTACTCTCAGCCAAGTTAAAAACAAAAATATGCCTAGAAATGATATAAATTATGTTTGATAATGTACTTTCATTAATTTTAATTACACCTTCTTACAATAGTTTAGTTCTTTCGGTTCTCAGGTGAGTGCCTTAGTGTTAATGGCCCTCTTTTGATAGAAAAGTAGGCAATTACTTACATTAATTTGTATTTTTCACTCATCCCACTTAGTTAATCATGGTCAAAGTTATGGACAGGCATAATTGTGCAATATAATTGTTTTTATGTAAAAAGTCTTTCAAGTCAATAAATGCAATTATTTCTGAATTGCTCATAAAGAACATTGTGATATAATCTGGATGTAAAAATCGCTCAAGAATCAAGGAGTATTATATTTTTATGCCCCCCTTCTAAGAAGAGGGGTTATATTGCTTTGCTCATGTCGGTCGGTCGGTCGGTATGTCGGTCCGTCCACCAGGTGGTTTCCGGATGATAACTCAAGAACGCATACGCCTAGGATCATGAAACTTCATAGGTAGATTGATCATGACTCGCAGATGACCCCTATTGATTTATAGGTCAAATGTCAAGGTCACGGTGACCCGAAATAGTAAAATGGTTTCCGGATGATAACTCAAGAACGCATACGCCTAGGATCATGAAACTTCATGGGTAGATTGATCATGACTTGCAGATGACCCCTATTGATTTTGAGGTCACTAGGTCAAAGGTCAAGGTCACGGTGACCCGAAATAGTAAAATGGTTTTCGGATGATAACTCAAGAATGCATACGCCTAGGATCATGAAACTTCATTGGTAGATTGATCATGACTCGCAGATGACCCCTATTGATTTTGAGGTCACTAGGTCAAAGGTCAAGGTCACGGTGACCCGAAATAGTAAAATGGTTTCCGGATGATAACTCTAGAATGCATACGCCTAGATCATGAAACTTCATGGGTAGATTGATCAAGACTCGCAGATGACCCCTATTGATTTTGAGGTCACTAGGTCAAAGGTCAAGGTCACGGTGACCCGAAATAGTAAAATGGTTTTCGGATGATAACTCAAGAACGCATATGCCTAGGATCATGAAACTTCATAGGTAGATTGATCATGACTCACAGATGACCCCTATTGATTTTGAGGTCACAAGGTCAAAGGTCAAGGTCACGGTGACCCGAAATAGTAAAATGATTTTCGGATGATAACTCAAGAACGCTTTTGCCTAGGATCATGACACTTTATAGGTACATTGATCGTGACTCGCAGATGACCCCTATTGATTTTCAGGTCACTAGGTCAAAGGTCAAGGTCACAGTGACAAAAAACGTATTCACACAATGGCTGCCACTACAACGGACAGCCCATAGGGGGGGCATGCATGTTTTACAAATAGCCCTTGTTTTGATGTTTAATTGGTGACAATTCTTATTATTTGATGTTTAATTGGTGACAATTCTTATTAAAACTGCAGGAGATTTAGCATATAGCAGTTCCTTAAAGCATTTGCTAGAAATGATTATGAAGTCAGGAACTCAATTAAACAAGAACCAGATTAAGACCAGTTCATGAATTGTAAAATGTACATTCTTTTTATCACACACATTTTAAGGTTAGTTCATGAGCTGTTCATGAACAGTTGCTTATCCTCTTCAAACGCTCTGCATTAATTCATTTACTGCGTTTTGTGAGGACAAATAAAGGACAGTTCATGTATTCTTAAAAGTCAAATTTATATAAATTTGGTGCTCATGAACTCATCTTAAGAACATTTTATGTTTATACACGTGTGAATAACATCAAAGAACAAATCAAGAGCTGTGAAGTTGTGAACTGCAGTTTGCAAGTTAAGTTCATGAGTTATGATATTTTTTATTCACATTCACAAACCTGTCTTCAGATGTCCTCTTATTATTCTCCTACTGGTTTCACCGGAGGGGACTAATGGTTTGCACTATGTCTGTCTGTCAGTCACACTTTTCTGGATCCTGCGATAACTTAAAAAGTTCTTAATATTTTTTCATGCAACTTGAAACCTGGATAGATGGCAATATGGACATTATGCATGTCATTTCATTTTGTTCCTACATCAACAATTCTGGTTGCTATGGCAACAAATAGACTAGAAAAAGTGCTGAAAATGGTGGTTTTCTGGATCCTGCGATAACTTTAAAAGTTCTTGATATTTTTTCATGAAACTTGAAACATGGATAGATGGCAATGCAGATATTATGAATGTCATTTCATTTTGTTCCTACATCAAAATTTTGGTTACTATGGCAACAATTTTTTTTTTAATTCTGACAATGGTGGAATATCTGACAATGGTGGAGTCGGTAGGGGACATATATTGCTTGGCAATACTTTTGTTCTCCATAATACTTTATTGTTCAGCAATTGAACTGGCAGCCATTGCTTCTTATGAAATGATGCTTTTGTGCATTTAATTGTTTTTATACGCCCGTCTATGACGGGACGTATTATGGTATACCCCGCGTCCGTCTGTCCGTCCGTCCGTCCGTCCGTCTGTTAATGTCGTACGCTACGTCAAATATCCTTTGACAGATTTTCTTCAAATTTTAACACAATCTTAATATTGATAAACCCTGATCCCCTTTCGTTTTTGACGGAATTCTGAATTGTCGTTCCAGAGTTATGGGACTTTGTTCGTCAAAATTTCGTGATTTCATTGAATGTCCTACTGTAGCTCAAATATCCTTCGATGGATTTTTTTCAAATTTCAACACAATCTTAATATTGATAAACCCTGATCCCCTTTCGTTTTTGACGGAATTCTGAATTGTCGTTCCAGAGTTATGGGACTTTGTTCGTCAAAATTTCGTGATTTCCATGCTCATGTACTTATAAAATAAACCATGTATTCAAATACAAATAAACTGAAGTAAAAAAATGATTCAAAGGGTTATTTATTACCTTACTACTTCATTGGCGAACGACGGGCGTATCATGCGCTCATGGCGCAGCTTTTATTTTAATTGTCCTGTGTAAAAATTATAAAAATGTATGCCCCTTTTTCAACTTAGAAATTCTGTAATATTATATTTGTTAATTTATAGTTGACTTTGATATGGAAAATATACATGTTTTAAACTAGAACATTCATTCCAGTCACATTTCATAATTAACATAAATGTTCATTTCCATAAACTAACCTTATGTTGCTCAATGCTTGACAGTGACTGAGAATGAAGGATGTAAAATGTTTAATAAATGTTCATAAATACTTGGGACACAAATTGTAAATTGCAATACAAAGCTTTAAGTGAAAAAGGGTTGCTTTGTTATTTCTATCATTATTGTGAGGTAAGTTTGGTATAGTTAATCTTTGAAGACTGTTTGCCATTCTTTCAGTTTTTATTAACAAAGGAGACAACTCAACAAATTTGTATTACCGGTACTTTAATAATCAGTTAGAAATGTGCATTGCTACTCTGTGTGGAGGATTTTACTTACATTCTCACTCGGGTTTTGTTTCAGGAAGAACATCGACTGAGTCCCGATTCTGTGGATGGTCCAATGTTAGCCAATGAGAAGAAGGACAAGACCTGCCTGGTATGTGGTGACAAGGCCCTCGGCTACAACTTCAACGCCGTATCATGCGAGTCATGTAAGGCATTCTTCAGGAGGAATGCTCACAAGGTATTATTCACTCTATACTCTTTCTTGCTCACAAGGTATAAGTAACTATAACCTTTTCTTGCTAACAAGGTACGAGTTACTGTATAACCCTTTCTCAGGTTAGATGCGTATCTAAGTGATTACAGGATAATTGATCTGTTGGGGTTGAAAGTGCAATTTCATTTTTTTGTTTCTGCATATTATGATATGTTTAGATATATCATATTAATATATCAGATAGATCATATATTAGGATATAATGTTTTATTATGGCCAAATATCTGTTATGAGCTGTTACCATTGGCATCGTTAATGCTTTGTTCTTAAGGTATTTCATTTATTAAGTTAAAACATTTTCACACAATTATTTCCATGCCACGTTTGAAACTGCATCATTAAAGGTCAAAATGTAGCTTATTAACAGTTAGAATTTAAATTCCCCAATCTTCAAAAATAGTGGTTAGAGTATTTTTCTCAAAGTATCTTGGAGGTTTTTAACATTTGGTCATGTGGGTTTTAAAACTGGGTCATAATTTAAAATTTAACTCTTTCAGTGCTGGAACCGAATTTTAAAGGCCTTCGCAAAATGTGGCGTCTGATCAGGATCCAAACTGATTGCTATTCTGATAGTATTCTATGAAAAAAAATCCAAGAAAATGCTAATTTTAGATATTCAGCAGACGACATTTTAGCAGAAGACAAATTTCCCAGCATGCAAATCATGGTTAAGAACTAGCTTGTACACTAATAAAGAGATTGTGTTTTTATTAACGAATCTAGATTCATGAAACTTGGTCGGTATAGGTCCTAATGTAATCTTATGGGATTTGTATTTAGGCAATACTTGGCCTTTAAGTAAAATTGTAGAAAAAACTTGTTAACACTCTAGGTGTGTTACTTTCCTATCTATAATGTTTGGCATTTGTATTAAATAAGGAGTAGTTCTATACTTTTTATACCTCCATTACCATTGGTAATGGGGGCTAAATAGGAGTCACTTTGTCTGTCGATCCGTCGATCGGTCTGTCTGTCTGTCCCAAAATTTCATCCGATCTTCACTAAACTTGGTCAGAAGTTGTATCTAGATGATGTCTAGGTCAAGTTTGAATATGGGTCATGCCAGGTCAAAAACTAGGTCACGGGTTCACTTAGTGTGTTTTAAACTGAAAGTTTGTCCGGACCATTACTATGTCATTTATCGTTAGATTTTAAAATGACTTGGTACATTTGTTTATCATCATGGGACGGTGTGTCGTGTGAAAAAAGTACGTCGATATCTCAAAGGGCAAGGTCACACTTGCAGTTCAAAGGTCAAATGGTTGTCCGGGCCATAACTTTGTCATTTATCAAGAGATTTTAAAATCATTTGGCAAATTTGTTCACCATCATTTGACGGTGTGTCGTTCGAAAGAATTATGTCGATATCTCCAAGGTCAAGGTCACACTTTGAGTTAAAGGATCATAAATGAGCTTGTCCAGACCATAACTATGTCATTCATTGTAAGATTTTAAAATCATTTGGCACATTTGTTCACCATCATTGGACGGTGTGTTGCGCGAAAGAATTACGTCGATATCTCCAAGGTCAAGGTCACACTTAAAGTTCAAAGGTCAAAAATGGCCATAAATGACCTTGTCCGGGCCATAACTATGTTGTTCATTGTGAGATTTTAAAATCATTTGGCAGTTTTGTTCACCATTATTGGACGCTGTGTCGCGTGAAAGAATTACGTCGATATCTCCAAAGTCAAGGTCACACTTTGAGTTCAAAGGTCAAAAATGGCCATAAATGAGCTTGTCCGGGCCATAACTTTGTCGTTCATTGTGAGATTTGAAAATCATTTGGCACATATGTTCACCATCATTGGATGGTGTGTCGCGCGAAAGAATTACGTCTATATCTGCAAGGTCAAGGTCACACTTTGAGTTCAAAGGTCAAAAATGGCCATAAATGAGCTTGTCCCGGCCATAACTATGTCGTTCATTGTGAGATTTTAAAATCATTTGGCACATTTGTTCACCATCATTGGACAGTGTGTCGCGCGAAAGAATTACATCAATATTTTCAAGGTCAAAGTCAAACTTTGAGTTCAAAGGTAAAAAATGGCCATAAAAGAGCTTGTCTGGGCCATAACTATGTAGTTTATTGTGAGATTTTAAAATCATTTGACTCTTTTGTTTACCATCATTGGACGGTGTGTCACGCAAAAGAATTACATCAATATCTCCAAGGTCAAGGCCACACTTTTAGTTCAAAGGTAACAAGAAATATCTTTAAAAAAGATATACGGCGTAAATAGTTTAATGAATGAGATCAAGTATAGCGAATGTCTTTTTCTGTGCAGTTCTTAGCTGCATCACACGCAGTACGGGATGTTACGGGGAGTTTTCGCGGCTTATTTTACATTATAACATATTGCTGGTCATAAACCTATAGATACAAAACAGAAAACCAAAAGAAGAATGGAAGTGAAATTTAAACATATGAGTCAACCGGCCACACGAGAAGTATCCGTATTTATAGGCGCGTCCTTCGAACAAACCTGTTTTAGTGGTTTGTCGGGCATTGCTATTTGATTCGATTATTAACAGTATCAATTATCATCGTGCTAATGCTTAAAGTGATATTATGGGCATTTTGCACTGTTGAATTGAGCTGAAAAGAATTAACAGGTAAAAATAGTTAGTTAAAATGTGGTTACTGATTAATTATCTGCAACTCACCTTGCTACCAGTTGTTTATAAAACTATATTTTATATTCGATATTCTTACGTGACCCACCCAGTCCTGTAAGCTGAAATGATCAGTAAAACAATTTCGTGTCTTTGTGTCGTATGAACAAATCTGCACTAAAACTAAATTTAGGTTCAACTCGTAAACGCATGATCAGTTGTCAAACGAAAGTACGGTTGATATTCAAATGCATTATTTTTCTCTTTCTGGTATATTGTTTTAGTATGATGATGCTGCATTAATTAATATAAGTGTATATGAAGTAGAAACATCAAAAATATTCAACGGTTGCGATAGACACCTATAAACTGTTACATGCTCATAATATCACTTTAGTATATTAGGCAATATGGACGTATAATTATTGTTAAATTTATCAACAATAATATTTATCATTGTATTGTTGAAAACACATTAAGAATCTATTATTTACATACCATAATTATATTGCTGAATATCTTCATTTAACATATTTCTGGTCTAAAGAAAATTCCAGGTCACCTAGTTCACGGATAGCGTCTTTATTATATAACGATTATTTTACTGGCCGCCAACTCCGGTGATGACCTGTATATAAACTCTGAATGTCCGCGAATCGACCCGATATACCTCGCGGGTTGAAATGCAATGCTTTAAAGTGAGGCCTCGCTTCCATTGCTCTTTATACTTTTACATGTTAACATGTTGACAGGAATAAGGAAGTAAGTACTAAATATGAGAACATAGCCTTTTAAGTATAAACGCTCTTGCGCTGGTAATACTCTGAAAATAAAAGGTGTACGCACAAACTGTATTGATGTCGAGAATTGAGTGTAAAACTGTTCTATCTATTAAGCCTTTTCATTCGAGATAAAATTGTTTCATACAGTAAAACAGTGTTACAAAGACGCGGATATGTTTCCAATGTTCTGGTGGTATACTCAAATCAGCCAATGGAATAAATGAAGTGTATTCATTCGTACCTAGCCGCGGGAAATTTTATAGGAATTTTATTGGACACTTACAAAGGTCAGGCTAAGGTGAAAAGCTGGCTTATGCAGCTTACGCCGAAAAAATGGCAATAAATGATCTTGTCTGGGCCATAACTATGCCATTCATTTTGCGACTTAAAAATGACTCTGTACATTAATTTCGTTCACAGTCATTGAACGGTTTGTCATGTGAAAGAACTCAAGAGTTCAAAGGTCAAAATGGCTATAAATGATAATGGCATAATAATTCTTAAAAATTGCCATAAATTATGTTCTCTTGTTTTGTGAAGACAGGATGAAAAATAGTCTGTGTCAATGACATGTGGGGGTATGCGTCATGTCTGTTACAAGGCTCTAGTTCTTTGAGGTAAATGTTGGGGTATAAAACCTGGTCAAAAATTACACAGAGATTTCAGTTTTGATATGCTAAGGCAAACATTTTTGGTATGATTTCAGATTGTTTTCATGTTTTTGGAATAACTACTTATACAATGAAGATGCACACATGTGTCTGGTGTTTAAAGGACAGGTAGCTAAATAAGGCTTAAATTATAAAAAGGTTTATGTTTTAACCCTTTACCCCTTACATACAGTCAATCTTGTGCTTGCGACCACTTGAATTAAGCGACTTTTGTCTTATGCGACCACTTTAAATCCCGCCCGAGCATTTCAACTATATTTTCATATTGTATAAAGCGACTTTTGTCTTACGCGACCAGTGACTGCCGATTTTAGTGTATTTTGATGCCCGAGTCTTGAATTAAGCAACCACTTTATGGTAAAAGTGGTAAATCTGTTGACCGTTCAGGAACAAATCAGTGTTGATTGTTTATCTAAGCCGATAACATGAACGATCTCATCTTTGTTTTAATTTCACACCAGCCATTTCCTTTGTCTCGATGACCGGTTCTGACCGGTGTGAATGCTGACTGCGTATCAATTTTTGGTGTCAAATAATACAGTGAGGTATTGCCAACTGTCTACGGGTTAAAGAGTTTACTATCTGGGATGTTAAGTGACAAATTTGATCGCCGATTTAATTGCAGTAACAATGCGCCCACGATACAAATATTTTCCCAGTGTTCTCGAGAGGTGTAAAAAATAAACTTTTAATCGATAACATGTAGCGAAATCTGTTCATATAAAAATGTAATTGTTATTATGCTAATTAGTTTGTGTTAGCAAATTTTCCAATCAGGCTTGTTTATTTAGTTTTAAATCAAGGTGTTTTATTTATTTCCCTATGTACAATAATTCACAGAGTCAGATATATAGAAGCTTACATGCAGAAATTAAAATGTCAAAACGGAAAGTATTAACGTTAAATGAGACAATTGGGGTATTGGAAGTGTCGAAGAGTAAAAGTGCACGTACATTTAATCGCAAATGAGTTTGGAGTCGGAAAAACCCATTCTCCGTGCAAACCATTTACGTTGTATTTAGAATTAGAGAGAACAAATACAACTTATTTTAAGTAAAAAATTGTTTTATTTATTTTATTTATATTTAGATTCATTTGATTGCAAAAGCAGAAATCGCTGTGTCAAAAGGAGATAATCTGATATCTGGATTTAAAATCAAAGGTTCGCATTCATCACAAATGGCCTTTTTTTTTATTTAAAGACCATTTTATTAAGAGACCACTTTTGGTTACTCCCTTTAGTGGTCTCTAAATACAAGATTGACTGTATATATTTTGACGCATTTGTAGTCCCTTAGAAAGTTACATTTAATTAAATACTTTTATCACTTCCCCTGCGAAATGTTGTTCTGCAGTTCACGAATAATTCGTGAACAGTTTGTGAACTGTTCGTGAACTGAGTTCATGAACTGTTCACGAATAGTTCGTGAACAGAAAATGAGCCACGTCTGTGAAAAGTTCTTGAAATTTTAGTTCATGAACTGTTCATGAACACTAATGGCATGAAGTGTTCATGAAATATTTGTGAAACCTAATGGCATGAAGTGTTCATGAACTATTCTTGAACCCTTATGGCATGAAGTGTTCATGAACTATTCTTGAACCCGTGTGGCATGAAGTGTTCATGAACTATTCTTGAACCATTATGGCATGAAATGTTCATGAACTATTCATGAACATCAATGGCATGAAGTGTTCTTGAACAGTTCATGAACAACACAATTCTTGAAAAATTCTTCAGAGTTTTTCCGTTCATGAACAGTTCATGAACATTTTCCTTCTATTTTTCAATGGCTCATTTTCTGTTCACGAACTGTAAGTGAATAGTTCATGAACCATAGTTCTTCAAGAGTTCATGAACTGAGGTGGCATGAAGTGTTCATGAACTATTCATGAACAAGAATTTGTCAATTTATGCAAAGGTTATCATAAGTGTTACTAAAGCTCAACAAACAGGTCAGGGTAAGAAGAAACAAGTCTTGTATTAGCACTTAACATATTGATAGCAACATATAACAATAATTTAAATATAGCACTAATAACTGAGATACAAGTGGTTTGATATTACTCTTTAAACTTCATAATACAACTTTGCACTATATGTTCATGAATAATTCATGTATTGAAAAGATTATGAATAGTCTCATTTTCAGTTCAAGGATCATTTACTAATCAATGGTTTCCCTGAAATGGTTACACTTACAGTGCCAAAGAACTTGAAATGGAACCAATGGCTGATCAGTTCAGCCGGTAATTTATTAAAGACTTACATTTTCAAATATAACATAAACCATGTGCCTTCCGTTTCAACTTCCTGTGCACACAATATTCTTTCTTTGTAAAAACAGCAATGCAATGTACATTGAGTTCTTGATATCATCTTAAACTGTTCTTGAAATAAGATGTCCTTAAAACGTTCTTAAACTTGTCTTTTAAGTCTTCCAAGAACAATGACAGATCCTTTTAAGAACATATTGGATTCTTGAAAAGTCCATCATACGTTCAAAAACATTGTGTAGACCTGTTTAAGAACATCAGAAGGAAACATGTAGTTCAAAAAAATTCTTAAAGTGTTCAAGAATAGTTTAAGAATAATTCAAGAACAGGAAAGGTCCTTAAAAAGTTATTGAAGTGTTCCTGAAGGCAGTTCTTGAACAGTTCTTGTACAAATGTTCTTAAAATTCTCTAGAACAGGTCAAGAACTCTAACTTACAGTGGTGAAAGTACTATGCATATTCATACTAACTTCACAGGTTTCACAAATCTACAAGATTTGTATGCTAGACATTTAAATATTACTTTCAAAAATATGTATGAAACATCTAGCACAAAGGAATTCATGAATTATTCATGATGGATCCTTAAAGTCTGTCTCAGAAAAGTCATTAGAAATACTTGTGCATGAAATGTTCATCACTAAGTATTTATGGTTAGATGAAGAACTGTTCATGAACTTTGAAATGTTCAACAATAATTCATAAACAGTTCATGAACATGTCTTAAGAACAGTTCATGTCCAAAAGTTCATGAACCAAGCTCAGGAACTTTTTCAGAACCGTTCATGAACAGTTCTTGATTGGCTTGAAGTGTTCATGAAATCATGAACAACATTTCGCCAGGGTAGATTCAAGTTTTAAAGGCGTCATTTCCAACCCTTAGATACTGATGAGCAGCAAACAGCATAAAACCTGTAAAGACTGCGAGTTACTCGCAGGCTAAGCTATTCTGATGTTGATAATGCTGTTTGCACATAGCCATTTTCACTTTGTGTCTTAGTGGGAAAGGGTTAAGATGTCAAATATTTGTTCATTCTGTGCTGTATATCACAATTTAGGAAACATTCGATTACAACTCTTGATGGAGAATGCAATTTGCAGGTATACCTAACAAAAGCATTCTTTCAGTGTTGCAAAATTTCTATTGAGGAAGAGCATTGACAACAGTTTTTAATCTGTGACAGTTCACCTACCCCATTTGAGGAAGAGCTGACTGTTTTAAATCTGTGACAGTTCACCTACCCCATTTGAGGAAGAGCTGACTGTTTTAAATCTGTGACAGTTCACTGACCCCATATTCAATGATGAAATAAAAAAAGAACAGAGAAAAAATACTCAACCAAGGTTTCATTATGATATCATAAAATAGCTGCATGGGCTGTAAGAAGATAATTGTATGTCTTACGCTGGCATTGCAAGCGTTACAAATTAATATGAAAAGATTTTCGAAAGTCATCATAGCTCAAAAAGAGCTCATTAGACCTCATAAGCAAATTTCATTTATGATTGAATTTAAAACAGCTATCCAGGGGAAGATGATGTTGGCAGGCCTTGTTCATTAAGTATAATAGCTTAACTGGGGTTTATTCAGGAGAAGTCAACTGAGACAGTTTTGCTGTTCACCATTGCAACAGACATTCTTAAGCGAGTAAAGACGATGTCATTTATTTTGTATGGACACTAATGTCTCCACAGGGCGCTGCAGATGTGAATTATTTAGTGAAAGTAAATTAAATTAAAGAGACTTGTTCTCAGTTTGAGGCACTTTTTTGAGAGTGTCAGTTAAAGCCTGAAATAAAGAGATAAAAAAAAACAAACAGATCTATACAGCTCCATCATTATAACAAAAAAATATAATTAAAGAATTTTTTAAAAAGCTGACAGTTTGTCAGGATTGGAGCTTGAACCATTGTCCAATATATGGATGAACCAATTTATGCCTAGTGTCTAGAATGATGCAGCGTCTCATCAGTGTCTGCGCTGTTTGCATAAAAGAATTTCTGTTAGAAATATTCTAAATATAGAAATAAATATACTAGACATCCCTAATTTTGGAAAAAAATTGATCCAATATAAAAGGATGGGAGAGTCCACTAGGCATAAATGGGTTAAAACTCCTAAACGACCTGGCAATTAAGACTGTTCTTTGTCGGTATGCATTTGGTAATGAAAATAAATAATCAACATGTTCAAACAAAATTATATGAAAACAACAGAAACAATTGAAAATATTCAATAATTTCGTGTTTGTAATGCTTTATAATTTAATCAATTTCAAATGATGAATAAATACACTATGCGACCGGTGATTTTTGCCGAGAATCTCGCATCACCGCGATCAATGCAACGTGACAAATCGCGGTGAAATTTGAAAATTTGGGTGATGGCTTGGCAATTCCATGGTTACCGTTGCGCTATGTATCTCGCTGTAAGACAATCAGCGGGAATTACCGCGAACCACTGTGATTCACCTTTTTTCACGATGAAAAGAAGTCGGTAACGTGGGAATCGGAAATATGCATTCCGCAAACTAGGATACATTGTAAATAACCAAAATATTAAATGTTGGGCCCATTGGAAATTGGCAAAAAAGACTTCGCAAACTGGAAATCTGAAATTAAAAATTCTGCAATCCAGTACAAATATGGCAACACACAGTTTCATCGCTATATCTATCCGTTTAACCAATTTTAATTGCTTAGAGGTTAAACCACCTTCGACAGCTAATTGGCATTAATTCCCTATCAGAGCAGTACGTGTATGAAAAATAAATACAATAATCCGGACTATTTATTTGCATACTAACGCAGTGTAACTGTTAACAAATATTCACTTTCATTTTTACCCGTTGGCAGAAAGTCCCAGGAAGCACGTTTTTTACATGCTGCATATGACGCAATTAAACATGTTTTTGTACATTCAATCTAAATTTAAATTCGCTCGTCCAATGAAAACTGTGTCCCATAATGCACTGTACTATTTACACTTCTGAAAAATGGCGTTGGCATACGTTGTGTTTATAAAATTCCTAAACATGTTTGTTGTCATAAATGTTTAAGATTATTTTTTCGTAAGTGATGTTGTAATTATGTTGGATTATCAGATAATTGTTCACATTAGGAAGCGGTATGTATACAGTTATAGATACGATTCGGTTTATTTGCATGAATTGGCAAAACACCGATGTCACCGATATCCACTGCGATCACGGCGAATCGCGGTGAATCTCCGCGAATCACCACAAAATTATGGAAAATCACCGCAAAGATTATCTTGCTCTCGCGGACGGTGGAGTGACGAATCATGTGAATCTCGGTGATTTTCCACTCAAATATCAAAATGTCCACTGTGACTCCGCGAATTAAGCAAAAATCACGGGTGGCATAGTGTATAATCAAAACTGTATTTTCAATACCAGTCTATGTCATTAATAGTGAATGAAACAATCCATTTAGTTTAACAGTTTTTTTAATTCCTGCAACAATATCTATTTATACAACACACGAACACACACGAACACTAACTAAAAAGACGAATGCTTTGGTTATTGTAGGAAAATATATCTTCGTCACAGCTCGGGGTGCTAATTGTCTTTGCTGCATTTTATGAAATTCGTCTTCAATATATAATTTTTCTTGCCTATTTTGTGTTATTGTAACATATTTTATCAATATATTGCAATTGAACACATATAAAAAATCGTATAATCGTGCTTTAGCATTCATCATAAATGCTCGTGTTACCAATTAAGAATGCCGGTATACTTTATGTTACAAAGGTTTTGCAAACAACACACATTAAAACAAACAAACATCCCTATACAAATTTTAGAAAAAGGTACTTTTATTTTTTATGAAACAGCCAATGCTGCATTTATAGCCTAAATGCAGTTTAATACACACTACTTTTTTTTATATTTCGTTTTGTTGTATCAAATGCGCATAATTAAATTCGCATTTTCCCATTTTATTGCTAACGCGGCGTTTGTGCTAGCCACATCTATTGCTCATGTAGTTTTCTTTGTTCTGTTAGAAAGCGCGCAAAAATTAGCGTGGGTGTATACACTGTTGAAGAAAAAACTGTGTAGCGAAGAGAATGCTGTATCTTTGATGTTACGCTCATTGAGGTAGTTTATTATTGAAACAGGTAATGTTCTGTGTACTAATTTACAGGAATTTCTGGTCAAGACTGGATTTAATTTTGGTAATTGTGAAAACATGATCAGCAGTGTTAAGAGTGCGATGTTTGGCAAAACAGATACAAAATGTGCGAATGCAACGGCTTGTGGATATGGTCAATTATTTCCAGTAATACATTGTTTTGAATGACGTTTTTGTTTAAATTAATACTTTCAAATAAATTTAATGGAGAAAATATATAAAAACAATGAACATGTGAGAGAACAAATGAAAGCATCATTTTAAGATGAATCTTCTATCTGAAATAAAACACGAAAGAGGATTAAACATTTAATGGATTAACATGTATGAATGCATATTTGGGAATATTTCATGATGATTTATGTGCGTCGCGTACGCCGGAGCGTCTTATGTATGGAAAAAAAATGTAAAAAAATAGGGGATGCGTCTTACATTCCGGTGCGACATATACCCCGAAAAATACGGTAGATATCTTATCTTTTATTTTTTATTTACTGAAAAATCACTTAACCTATTTATGCCTAGCATCTAGAAAAAGTTTATTTTAAGGAATTTCTGTAAGAAATATTCTAAATATAGAAATAAATATACTAGACATCCCTAATTTTGGAAATAAATGGATCCAATTTAGAAGGATGTGAGAGTCCACTAGGCATTAATGGGTTAATATATAAACAATACAAGCAACATTCCATTTATTTTTAAATCTCTGTTTCACTGGCTGTGCTGGTATCTGCACAAACATCGGTCTTCTCTCTGTCAAAGTGCCATACCCAACAAATGCAACTTTATTATTGCAAGTGTAATCCACAGCTCATTGATATTCATTTTAATTTCCCTTGCCAATTTAAAAATGTGCTGTTACTGCAACTGTTATGAGCTTTTTTGCGCAATATCATTTTAACTGTTGCCATGAGTGCTAATAGTTACATTAACAAGTGAACAGGTGTTAAATATCCAAAAAATCATTTAAACATGTATTTTATGATAAGAGCAGGCTGTCAAGCATCCTACTTTTTCCTATTTTTTTTTTACAAAATCTTCCTACTATTCCTACTTTTTCATTTTAAATGGAGATTTTTTTTAAAGAGTTTATTTAGTTATCTTGCAGGATTAATAAATCTATGGCATGACTGTATCCCTGTTAAGGTGCATTCATCTAGATGAGACCTGAGAACCCATGCTGACACCTCTTCAGGAAGGATAGATATTTATTTCTTATGTAACGCTTGAAATTATTGACAAAAGTTGTTTTTTTATGTTCCCCACCACTATAGTGGGGAACTTTATGTTCCCCACCACTATAGTGGGGAACATATTGTTTTTGCCCTGTCTGTTGGTTGGTTTGTGTGTTTGTTTGTTTGTTTGCTCCAACTTTAACATTTGCCATAACTTTTCAATATTGAAGATAGCAACTTGATATTTGGCATGCATGTGTATCTCATGGAGCTGCACATTTTGAGTGGTGAAAGGTTAAGGTCATCCTTCAAGGTCAAAGGTCAAAACAAAATCAAAGCGGCGCATAAGGGGACATGGTGTTTCTGACAAACACATTTCTTGTTTTAAGTAACAAAAGTGCCTTGTTTACTTCCTTAGCATTTTTACACTGCAGACTTCACTACCTTACACAGTTCCCAGGGAGGGAACCCATTGCTTATTCCAGTTTTATTTGTGTCCATTGACAACAATTTGACCAAACCATATGCATGTTTACATGATATTGCTGTTTGGAATGTAGAGATATAGAGATACATGATTGTATTGTATGAGTGGTTATGTAATATGGAATTCATAACACAAGCTATTTGAAAAAGAAAAACTGATGCTTTGCCGAGTTTTTATCATTTACAAAAACTGATGTAATAAATTCCGTATAACATGACAATGAATATGATGTTCTATTTATAACATAGGTACATCATGTTAAGTAATTAATGATAAATGCACAGAGCCTAAATGCTCTGATACATTTTCTGATGATGCCATAACTAGTGAGGTAACTTCAAGGTGTTACAGTGTATTATTAAAACTATTTAACAGCATTATTACACTCTCGCGACGTCATCAATGATGTAAAAACAATTATTTGAAACTGCAATAAACAATTTAGTGCAACTGTTTCATTGACCAATCAATGATGTCATAAAAGATGTCAGGTGATGAGGTCCTATCTCATATGCCGATCCAGTGGGGGAGGAGGGGAGTGGACACGGCGTACGCCCCCCCCCCCCCCCACCCCACTAAAATCGCCAAAGTAAAGTCAATTCTTTTGATGTTTCACACTTAACTAGATCTAAATCACCTATTTTAACTTGTCAAAGCCTTCAAAAACACTAAAATAGTGGAGCTTCGGGGGGGCTTCATCCCCTTTTCCCCCATAACTATAAACTATGCACTTTTTATACCCCCACAAATGAAGTTTAGGGGGGTATATAGGAGTGAACTTGTCAGTCGGTCTGTCTGCCTATTAAGTGTCCGCTCTCTAATTCAAGTAGTTTTCATCCGATCTTCACCAAACTTGGTCAGAAGTTGTATCTACATGATGTCTAGGCCAAGTTCGAACATGGACCTTGCCGGGTCAAAAACTAGGTCATGGGGTCACTTAGTGCGTTCTAAACATTCAGCATGTTGTCCGCTCTCTAATTCAAGTAGTTCATCCGATCTTCACCAAACTTGGTCAGAAGTTTTATCTAGATGATCTTAAGACCAAGTTCGAACTTTTGCCTTGCGGGGTCAAAAACTAGGTCAAGGGGTCACTTAGTGCATTTTTTAACATTCAGCATGGTGTCCTCTCTCTTATTCAAGTAGTTTTCATCCGATCTTCACCAAACTTGGTCAGAAGTTTTATCTAGATGATCTGAAGGCCAAGTTCGAACATGGGCTATGCCAGATCAAAAACTAGGTCACAGGGTCACTTAGTAGTTTTTTACACATTTAGCATGGTGTCCGCTCTCTATTTCAAGTAGTTTAAATCGGATCTTCACCACACTTGGTCAGAAGTTGTAACTAGATGATGTGTAGGTCAAGTTTGAACATGGGCCATACCGGGTCAAAAACCAGGTCACGGGGTCACTTAGTGTGTTTTAAACCTCACCATGGTGTCCGCTCTCTAATTCAAGTAGTTTTTATCCAATCTTCACCAAACTTGGTCAGAAGTTGTATCTAGATGATGTCTAGGTTAAGTTCGAATATGGGTCATGCCGGGTCAAAAACTAGGTCACGGGGTATCTTAGTGCGTTTTAAACCTCACCATGTTGTCCGCTCTCTAATTCAAGTAGTTTTCATCCAATCCTCACCAAACTTGGTCACAAGTTTTATCTAAATGATCTCTAGCGCAAGTTTGAACATGAGCCATTCCCGGCCTAAAACTAGGTCACGGGGTCACCAAGTGCGTTTTTTTTACATTCAGCATGGTGTCCGCTCTCTAATTCAAGTAGTTCACATCCAATCTTCACCAAACTTAGTCAGAAGTTTTATGGAGATGATCTCAAGGCCAAGTTAGAACATGGGCCTTTCTGGGTAAAAAACTAGGTCAAGGGGTCACTTAGTGCGTTTTAAAAATTGAGCATGGTGTCGGCTGTTTTTTGTGAAGACAACATGCAAAATATTATGTGTCAATGCGGCATGTAGAGGTATTCGTCACGTCTGTGACAAAGCTCTAGTTTTGACCAGAAATATCTATATATAAATGAAGATACTTGGTGATATTAATACAGTATGCCAAAATATGCTTAGTGTTTTCAACTTTTCCATGAGATGTACTTAAGTTTTAGTTTAAACCTATTTATTTTGGCTCGATTGCATCGAAAGCCTGATGTTTATATAAACGCTCTCGAGTCCATAAAACCAGTTCTTGGTGTCTTTGGGAGAGATCTAAAGAATGCTTTCATGGTGGAGATTGAACCCGTGACCTTCCAGTCGCTAGGCGGACACCATATCCATTACACCACGCAACGTTTTTAAGTACTAGTTTTGATTTATTGAATAAGAATTATTCCATCATATTGACCAATTTGTTTAGCACGAGAGCAATGATTCAGATAACAATTACAAACCACTAAAACACTAGGTGAGTTCAAAGAGTGCACATATAAATATTTCAAATATATATACGGATGATTTTGTGTTGCCGGTTGACTTATTAGTTTTCATTTCAGATTCGTTCTTCTTGTATATCTCTGTTCTGCATCTATAGATGCATCTATAGATAAATTATGATCAATAATACCTAATAATGCGAGAAAAGCTAAGAAATCTGGAGCCATGTAATTGTTTTGCGTGTGTTTGCAGCTAAGAACTGTGCATTCATATAGCTCTTTATCTGTCATCACCATCAACCACAATCATGCAGTGGCCATATATCTTTTTAGCTCACCTGATTGCTCAGGTGAGCTTTTGTGATCGGTCTTTGTCTGTCGTATGTCCGTAAGTTTCCACATTTGGTTTGTAAACACTCTAGATGCCACATTTCATGTCCGATCTTCATGAAACTTGATCAGGAGATTTGTCCCAATGATACCTCTATCGAGTTCGAAACTAGGTCATGCTGGGTCAAAAACTAGGTCACTAGGTAAAAAAAAAAGAAAAGCCTTGTAAACACAGAAGTCGCATTTCAAACCCAATCTTCATGTAACTTTGTCAAAATGTTTGTCTTAATGATATGTTGGTTGAGTTCAAAAGTGGTTCCGGTCCGTTGAAAAACATGGCCACCAGTGGCAAGGCAGTTTTCCTTATTTGGCTATAGAGAAACCTTGTGAACACTCTAGAGGCAACATTTCTTGTTTGATCTTCATGAAACTTGGTCAGAAGATTTGTCCCAATGATATCTCAATCGAGTTCGAAACTGGGTCATGCTGGGTCAAAAACTAGGTCAATAGGTAAAAAAAAGAATAACCTTGTAAACACTGTTGATATGTTGGTTGAGTTCAAAAGTGGTTCCGGTCTGTTGAAAAACATGGCCACCAGTGGGCAGGGCAATTTTCCTTATATGGTTATAGAGAAACCTTGTAAACACTCTAGAGGCCACATTTCTTGTCCAGTCTTCATGAAATTTGGTCTGAAGTTTGTCCCAATAATACCTCGATCGATCTTCATGTAACTTTGTCAAATTGTTTGTCTTGATGATATGTTCGTTGAGTTTAAAAGTGGTTCCGGTCCGTTGAAAAACATGTCCGGCAGTGGGCTGGGAAGTATTCCTTATTTGGCCAGAGAGAAAGCTTGTAAACGCTCTAAAGGCCTTATTTCTAGGTCCAAATGTTACAAAAACCTTATAAACACATGTAGAATTAGCATTACTTGCAAATGTTTGCATTGCAAAAAACCCATGCAAATGGACAGTACTCAGTCAGAATTAATCATATGCTCACACTGCAAAAGTAAACAGAAGAGAACCAATCTAATATGCTCAAGAGTACTGAATTTTCAACTACTGGTAAGAAATGAACAAGGCCTTGTAAAAAAAGGTGAGCAAACTAGGGCCCTCTTGTTTTAAAGATATTTTTTTTATGTTCCCCACTATAGTAGTGGGGGACATATTGTTTTTGCCCTGTCTGTTGGTTGGTCTGTCTGTCTGTCTGTCTGTCTGTTTGCGCCAACTTTAACATTTGCAATAACTTTTGCAATATTGAAGATAGCAACTTGATATTTGGCATGCATATGTATCTCATGGAGCTGCACATTTTTAGTGGTGAAAGCTCAAGGTCAAGGTCATCCTTCAAGGTCAAAGGTCAAATATATGGGTCAAAATCGCTAATTTCATGTACACTTTTGCAGTATTACAATATTCAAGATAGCAACTTGATATTTGGCATGCATGTGTATCTCATGGAGCTGCACATTTTGAGTGGTGAAAGGTCAAGGTCATCCTTCAAGGTCAGAGGTCAAATATATGTGGCCAAAATCGCTCATTTTATGAGAACTTTTGCAATATTGAAGATAGCAACTTGATATTTGGCATGCATGTGTATCTCATGGAGCTGCACATTTTGAGTGGTGAAAGGTCAAGGTCATTCTTCAAGGTCAGAGGTCAAATATATGTGGCCCAAATCGCTTATTTTATGAATACTTTTGCAATATTGAAGATAGCAACTTGGTATTTGGCATGCATGTGTATCTCATGGAGCTGCACATTTTGAGTGGTGAAAGGTCAAGGTCATCCTTCAAGGTCAAATATATGGGTCAAAATTGCTCATGTAATGTCACTTCTGCAATATTGAAGCTAGCAATTTTATATTTGAAATGCATGTGTATCTCATGGAGCTGCACATTTTGAGTGTTGAAGAGTCAAGGTCAAGGTCATCCTTCAAGGTCAAACGTCAAATAGGGGGACATTGTGTTTCACAAACGCATCTTGTTTTGTTATTAGATCATCACCTTTATTAGTAAGAGTACATGTTATTTCAGTTTGAAATTCCCAGAAGAATGTGTGCCAGGTTCATGGTGTTATTTGATTAGTGTCCAGACATTCTGAGCTCAGTATTCAGACATGGATGATAAGGATGTAGCCATCACCCTTGTAATCTTTATTAACCTAATGTACTGACCTGTTCGATCAATCATAACATCTTAGGAATCATGTTGCAGCCTGGCAGTGAACTAAAATAGTGTGGTGGTGCGGTCTAGTTCGCTTATGCAAGTGAACCGGTCAGGGGACGGCTATGAGTTATGTAATTTTGTGAGCACTTATATAATACGGAAATATTATTCAAGTCTAATTAAAGAACGCTTATTTCCGTTCAGGATGACACCACTGACTGATTGTTATTCAATTAACTAAAGGCGTCCAGTCAGATACGCCTGAATACACTCAAAGAATTAAATCTATAAGTGAAAACCAAAGCAGCTTTATTGAAAATAACTTTTTTTAATCTTTTATCCTAATAACTAGTTAAATGAAGAACAATGACAGAGAATTAAGAAAAGGTACAAGCCAAGTCTAAAGAATCTAAGTATCATTAAAAATGAACAAAATACAGCAAATACCTTAATGAATGTACAACAAAAGAAGTTCACAATCTGTCAAAAACTGATATAATTATAAGTTTAACTGTAAGTCTAGAAGTTGCTTCAATTATCTAGTTTAGAAAATAGGTCTAACTTAATCTGAAGAACACAATTTATGGAGATTGGAAAATCCAGTGAATCAAATGTAAAAATAGAAGAATTTACTTAAGTTATTTAAATAAAATAGTCTTTCTAATTTAGAAAATACAAAATAACAAGGGCTGTTTGTAAAACATGCATGCTCCCCATATGGGCTGTCAGTTGTAGTGGCAGCCATTGTGTGAATACGTTTTTTGTCACTGTGACCTTGACATTTGACCTAATGTAAGTTATCATCCGGAAACCATTGTACTATTTCGAGTCACTGTGACCTTGACCTTTGACCTAGTGACCTGAAAATCAATAGGGGTCATCTGCCAGTCATGATCAATGTACCTATGAAGTTTCATGATCCTAGGCCCAAGCGTTCTTGGGTTATCATCTGACAACCACCTGGTGGACGGACCGACAGACCAACCGACATGAGCAAAGCAATATACCCCCTCTTCTTCGAAGGGGGGCATAAAAATAATCTAAATAATAACAATAACTTGGAAAATTATGCCAAAATGTCTTGATGCTGATGTTACAATAAGAGTTTAATTAGTTATTTATTTAAGTGTTGTTATCTTTTCAAGAAAGCATCAAGAAGTGTTTGAATCAGCCAGAACAGCTTATTTTATACAGTTCTGAGAGCACTTGCAGAACAGTCTATTTTCCCTCAGAACAGTCCATTTACAGACATTTTGATTAGTTAAAAATATTATTTCTACTCATAGACTAAAAATATAATAAAAACACTCAAAATCAACAATGTTATTTAAATTGAACATAACAAACATATTTCTAATAAAATATACAAGCTCCACATGCATTCAGCTATAAAACTATACTTTACTACAACAGTAAATGAGTAAGTATCTTGACCTGAAGAGAAGTTAAGCTTCTTGTGATCTAAATCAAGCTTCTTGTGATCTTGGTCAGAAGAGAAGTTAAGCTTCTTGTGTCCTTGACCAGAAGAGAAGTTAAGCTTCTTGTGATCTTTACCAGAAGAAAAGTTAAGCTCAGGGATTTCAATAGATTTTAAAAACCCAGGAGTCAATGATCCATGGACTGAAATTTTGAGGAGTCAAATTGAAAAATGGTGGGGTCAATTTTGAAGCACGTTTATTGTGTTTTTGTCTGTATTATTCAATTTTTTAGATAAAAATATGCTCTAAGAGTAACACAATATCTTAAAACTTTATACTGCTTTATTAAATAACAATACCATGATACATAATACAACATATTTTAATGAATTGGTACATTAAATATACTTCCTTATAGTTATAACACATTTAAGTCTTTTAACACATTTAAATAATTTAAGATATGTACCGGTAGTACCTTTTCATCACATATTTATCGTCATTATATTATCATCATCCCTATGATAGCTTTTCTAACAAAACACAATCTAAATGCATGGAACATTTAGTATATCTATTACTGTTTATCCGAATACTATACATGTCCGAAATATGTACACTTTGGAATGCCTTACCTTTAGTAGTTTTACTTTAATAATCCAAATTTTTCTTGTTATCGGGTTTAACAAACCTTATCAAATGTTTGTTAAATCCAGTTAATGCTTTCTCCATTATTGAATCGCCATTTCTTGCAATTTGAATCGCCAGCTTTGAATTGAACGCGGGTTGAATTTACAATGTCGAAGGTCATGACGCAGCAATTTAATTCTACTCTGATAATTTATATCTTATCGAGAAAATGTGTTTCTCAATGTTTATGTGTAGTATTTTTACTTGTTAGTGTAAAAAATGAACTGTGATTCCAGTTTATATAAGACGGGTGTTACTCGTAATTATCGGTGGATTAACAACTGACAAAACTCGCTGGACTTCGATCTACTATTGGATTTACGTAATTAATAGACATTTGATCAATATGGTATTTACTTTAATTAATTTTGCCGACTTTCTTTAACCGTGCCGTCTAAAAAGTCTGCAAAAAACTTGCAATTATCGGATGGTCAATCAATTATCACGTAATCACTGCTGCTAATTACCCAGTTAGTGGGCACGCACTATTTAGACAGTGACATGTGTATTGGAAGAGATGAGATAAGATAAACAACACCCGGGGTATTCCCTCGATTATAGACCGAGTTTCAAATACTGAAACATTAATTTTAATTAGGAGCACAGCGGGATTTATTACCATGGAACTCGAGATGTTAACTGACTAACGCACGGGTCAAATTTTCGACGCGTCAAAATGACGCACAGCAGAAAAAATGGTTGCGTCAAAAATGAGTCATTTTTAATTTGCTTGCGTCAAAACGCAGGATTCTGCGTCTATGAAATCCCTGTAAGCTTCTTGTGATATTGACCAGAAGAGAAGTTAACTGTTAAGCTTCTTGTGATCTTGACCAGAAGAGAAGTTAAGCGTCTTGTGATCTTGACCAGAAGAAGAGAAGTTAAGCTTCTTGTGATCTTTACCAGAAGAAAAGTTAAGCTTCTTGTAATCAGATATTCCCAAAAGTGCAGGACCGTCGGACCTGACTGAAGTTTTTAAGACAGTCCGGTGCATTATAAAGAACAGAAATTATTTATTCATAGAATTAAAATCTGAAAATAAAAGAGAGCTTAAAAGAAATATCAGCAGTAAAAATTACGTATTTTTGGTTAACATTCATAATGTAATCAAAGGTCGTGTTTATTTTGGATACAAAATTAATTGTGACAACAGATCCAACCGGATCTAACCTAACCCTAGCCCTTTTTGGAAAAAACCTTAGTTGTATCCAATAAAAAAAAAGGATCAATTGTAGATTCTACAGTAAACAAATCAAAATGTAATGTGCACGCGCACCAAACACTAATGAGTTAATATCATACATGACGTCAGTTTTAACAGTTAAACGAAACACATTCTGCAACTCAGATCAAAGTAATCGGGGCATTAACAGTTTGTTCCTCAGATCAAATTTACACCTAATAGTGAATTGATTTATATATCTTTGTGGCCAGTTTGTTGACATTTGTAGCATGATTCTGAGTTGTCATATAATTTGGTGACCGTGAAATAGTTGTCAAGACATTGCAATTTTCGTAATACCTATAGAGTGT
Organism: Dreissena polymorpha; assembly: GCF_020536995.1. Classification (NCBI taxonomy): domain Eukaryota; kingdom Metazoa; phylum Mollusca; class Bivalvia; order Myida; family Dreissenidae; genus Dreissena; species Dreissena polymorpha. Next base: position 21,477,797 of record NC_068355.1, read on the forward strand.
TGTGTGCTTTTAAATGTTATTCTGTTTCATTATGTTATTGATATCCCACATGTATTCTGTTGTTTTGAATACTGCGTTAATTCTTAACAAGTATAAATGTGATATTTTTTTTGTAAAAAAAATTTATTTACATTCTTGAGTCACTGTCACAGTCACTAACCATTTCCCACTTAAAAGCAAAGTGAAAATGGCTATGTACAAACAGCATAAAGCCAGAACAGCCTGCAAGTAACTCTCAGTCTGTTCAGGTTTTATACTGTTTGCTGCTCATCAGTATCTAAAGTTTGGAGATGAAGCCTTAAAAACTTGAATCTAGTAAGAAATGTCTTATATTAAATAAAACTTTCTAAGGAACTACAAATGCGTGAAAATACGTATCTAAGTGGTAAAGGGTTGACTATCAACAATGTTTTTTTATGCTCCCGAAAATGTTTGGGGAGCATATAGTTGCTAGTCTGTCCTTCCTTACTTCCTTCCTTACTTCAGCCACACTTTTGTTAGCTTCTCATTGCACCTTCACTACTTCACCGATCTCTTACAAATTTGGCATGTATGTACCTTGCATTTTGGGGTACAAAAAACGGTAAGCGTATTAGTACACTTAACCAAAAAAATGCTCTTAAGCGTATTAGTTCCACTGGAAAAATCACTTAAATACACTAAAAATACACACAAAAGTGCATTTATACACTCAAAAAGTGTATTATTTGAACAGAAAAATGCACTTGCTTATTTAAATGCGCTTTTAAGCGCATGTTATTGGCACCGTATTTTTTTAAGCAATGGACTTAAGGGATGGACTTAAAATACTTTTGGGAATGTCTGCAAGTTGTTATCGATCTATGTTTCTGCAGGAATGTATTCACTAACCAATTTATAGACGAATTGTGTCTTCTCCCTGTCTGAGTATACAGTCAATAAATGAGGACAATAAAATGACTCCATCAGCTGCAGAGCAGTGAACAGATTGAATTAAAATATATTGAGATAATACTTCTAATTATGTCAAAGAAATGTTAATGTTTGGCAAATTCAAATAAACATTAATAGTCTTTTGAAGCAAACACACCAAACACAAACAAACAGTTGAAGACAAACTTGAAATCAGTGCAACCAGTATCAACCCATTACACTAAATCAGTGCAACCAGTATTAACCCATAACTTGAAATCAGTGCAACCAGTATTAACCCATAACTTGAAATCAGTGCAACTAGTATTAACCAACCCATAACTTGAAATCATGCAATGAGTATATACCCTGATAACTTGAAATCAGTGCGACCAATTTAAACCATAACTTGAAATCAGTGCAACTAGTATTTACCCATAACTTGAACTCAGTGCAATGAGTATATACCCTGATAACTTGAAATCAGTGCAACCAATATTAATCCATAACTTGACATCAGTGCGAACAGTATTAACCCATAACTTAAAATCATTGCTACCAGTATTAACCCATTACTTTAAATCAGTGCAACTAGTACATATTAACCAATATCTTGAAATCAGAGCAACCTGAGTATTAACCAATACATTAAAATCAGTGCAACTAGTATTAACCCATAAATGAAATAAGTTAAACCAATTTTAACCCATAACTTGAAATCAGTGCAACCAGTATTACCCATAACTTGAAATCAGTTCAACCAATTTTAACCCATAACTTGAAATCAGTGCAACCAGTATTAACCCATAACTTGAAATCAGTTCAACCAATTTTAACCCATAACTTGAAATCAGTGCAACCAGTATAACCCATAACTTGAAATCATTTCAACCAATTTTTAACCCCTACTTGATATCAGTGCAACCAGTATTAAACCATAACTTGAAATCATTGCAACCAGTATTACCCCATAACTTGAAATCAGTGCAATCATTATTAATCCATAACTTGAAATCATGGTAACCAGTATTAACCCATAACTTGAAATCAGTGCAACTAGTACGTATTAACCATAACTTGAATTCAGTGCAACCAGTTTTAACAACCAATAACTTGAAATCAGTGCAACCAGTATTTACCCATAGTTTGAAATGAATGCAACCAGTTTAAAACCATTATGATAATAATGATCATGATAGTGACAATTAGGATGTGACGATGATGATATTATTTGTCTCATTAACGTTCTTATTTAAAGTCTCTATAACGCTCAAAATCAACGAAATTTTCGTAAAGTATTTTGTAAAATAAAGTTAACACCTAAACAATCAGGTGTTCCTTATAGCAATAGCCAAAATTAAAACGCTAGATGTGGTACGATTACATAGATTTTTGTAGATACAAATGCTTGTTTTAATTTATTTGTGACCTTCTGATCCCCAGACCAGCATCCTACAACTAGACCACTGTCCCCCACATACCAAAACTAATTACAAAATCAAAATCATTGTGCACTAGAAAGCATTAATGTGTGCAGTATCATACCATTATAGTTATCTATAATTTAGTAAACTTGTATTGCTCTCTCCCCTGACCTCTTTTGAAGATTTAATACAAATAGTCTTA